>NW_019392831.1:201073-265845 GCF_000648675.2 Cimex lectularius | reverse complement strand
GGTAGAGCAGCGGCGTATCTAGCCGAAGATCGTGGGTTCGAATCCCGCTCGTGACACTGACTTTTTTATCTCAACTAAAAACCTTAATTAATTGAAAGATATTAATTGGTCAAGCGGACCACGAAAACTAGTGAAACTATTATTTACGTTAATTCTTGCCTGCTGAATAAATATTTATTAAATTAGTTGGGATGTTGAGTAACTTCTTTGATCGTTGAAAGTCTGTTCCTACATTTGCGGGTTTATCAACTACTTAAACGAGCGAGTGAAGAAGGCCCCAATAATTGATCCAAGGCCGATTCAGCAGAGTCACCGATTCACAGACCAACACCTACCATCCATTCCTTTTTTAAGAAAGATTTCTTCTTTTGTTAAGTTCTTATTCACAAGTTGTTTTCCAACGATCCGGATTTCGAGCCCTTTAGCTCATCATCAGGCTGAAGGATTTCTACAACCACGTCTCTCGACATGAATTGGTAAAGTAAACCCGCCGATACCCCCGCCAACGCGACGTTCCAATGAGAAGCTGGTTTTTTAATGGCGCTCAATTTGAACCTGCGAAAAGTGGGATCCGAATTGTAGAAATCATTCAACCTGACGATGAGCTAAGGGCTCGAAATCCGGATCGTTGGAAAACAACTTCATGTGATTAAGAACTATCTTTTTTTTTAAAAAGGATTGAACACCGCATTCACTCCATCATTCACCTACCATCCATAGTTTATCAGGCTGTTCGTTGCCCCTAGTGTACTGTTACCCTCGTTTGATGAACCTGATTGCGTGTCCCAGTAGCTGCAGATATAATAGTCAATTACAGACCATCGTAGAAAAGGTAGAAGAATTTAAGGCACAGTGCTGCTTTATTGTGAGAATGTTTATATCTGATGTATTCCGTATTAATTTTTATGAAAGACATGAGTTTTTTATTTTTACGCTGCCTATATTATTACAAAAATAAGTAAATTTTCTCCAAATATAATTTCCACACATAATCTGCTTCTTCTGTTGGAATTGAGGTGTTGAATTATTTTAATTCAATGTGTTTTAACACATTTTGAAAGTCATTTTTCATTATAATACAAAATGATAACGGAAACTCAAAATTTTTTTAAATTCGTTCTGACGATTTATTTATATTTGGAACGGTCGGCAAAAATTTTCTTTTAATTTCATTTTGTAACATTGCTCATTTGAAAGCAAATCCATCAAATCAATAGAACCCTGTTGTGAACCTTCCTACACTTGAACATTTTACAAATAATACCTGCAAACTATTTAATGTAAATATACAGAATATCACATATGTAAAACAGTATTGTGTAAAATTAAAAAAAAACTTACGTTGTGCGTTTTTAAATAATTATGAGCCGGGTCACATAGTTTGTTGACATTAATTTACGATAATATTCAAAATGTTTCAGAAGGTTAAAATCAGCCAGCGATAACGTCTCACGTGAAATGGAAATTTTAAAAGTATCATTTCTAAACAAAGGTTAAAACATTTGTATGCAAATTACACTGCATTATATAGATTATAGTTATTCTCACATGCTCGAAAAATTCATATCATACAGGCTAGTGCTCTTCCATACCAAATTGTTAGAAAAAGGAGTAATTTACAATTTGAATTTTACTATGCATATTTGACAAGACAGTATTTGGAATTATTTTCAAGAATAAAAATAGAATAAAATTGTTGTGTTAAACAAATTTAAACGTTGAACTATTATATATTTTGATTATTTGTAAATCGTGAGATGCGGGCCGCGATCTAAATAATCATTAATTAACGGTCACTAAATACTACACGTTATATATTATGTAAATTTGTGTAATAATCTCACATATACCAATCGTAAATGTTTGCAAGATTGTTGTAATTGATAATTACCTTTAATTTAATAATGCAGATAATAATTTGGAGAAGTTGTTTAGTGTAAGGATCAATAGTTGAGAAGGAACTCAAATATTTTCGATAAAGGAGGCTGATTGGTCAGTAGAAGAAACTTGATGGATTGGTTTACCGGTTTTGGGTATGTAATATAGTACAGCAAAGGGAATATAGTATCTAATTTTAATTAGATATACATGTATGTAAATGTATAACGAATTGCAAAAATATATTAATATTTATTATCAATATACTGTTATAAGATTATCTCCTTATAATTGATATTAGTTTTTTAATTTAATCTGATAATTATACTAAAAATATGTGTGGTGGTTTTAGTATATTTTTATCAATATTTTTCATAGTGTGTGGTGATTAGTGACCGTTAATCGATAATTATTCAGAAATCGTGAGATGCGGTCTGGTGTGATATAGGTTTCATAAAAACGATTTTCTTTATCGTGCCAATGTTTCGATCTTTATTGAGATCATCTTCAGGGCCTGGGATTTACAAACATTGTTTACATATAACAATTACAATTTGGATGTGGAAAAGTGAATTTATACAATGCAAAATATATTTTTTATAAATTCAATCAAAGTATTTCTACTCACTCAAAGTGTTTGTCTTCTGTGTAATTGTGCCATTCTTGCGTGTCTTGTCGAGAGTGCCAGTGACATTTTGACTTTTCTATACCAACATCCTTCCCCACCCCTTCAAAATCCAACGTATATAAACATAAAACAGCAAAATCTCACTGACACTCAACACGACACGCAAGAATGGCACAATTACACAGAAGACAAACACTTTGAGTTAGAAATACTTTGATTGAATATAAAAAATATATTTTGCATTGTATAAATTCACTTTTCCACATCCTAAATGTATTTGTTATGTTTGTAAATCCCAGGCCCTGAAGATGATCCCAATAAAGATCGAAACGTTGGCCTGATAAAAAAAATGTTTTTCTGAAACCTACAACACACCAGCCGGATCTCACGATTTCCGAATTATACTAAAAATAATTGTACTAAACAATCCGTGATACCGGAGGCAAAATTGAAGGAAAGGAAAATACTCCAATGCCTCAGCTTTCGAGGAATATATCCCCTTGAACTACAATAAGTAACTATATTAACAACTATTTCAATTAATTAATCTTTATATAAGGTATTGGTTGATAAAAAGGTCAGTGTCACGAGCGGGATTCGAACCCACGACCTTCGGCTAAATACGCCGCTGCTGTACCACTTGAGCTACCGTTACTTCAATCCACTTGGACACCAACTTCTTTTTCCTTCCTTTTTGCCATTTTTCAAATGCCGTGTAATCAATTTGATTCTCGGCGACTAACGAAATGGCCACGTAGAGCTTTAGTGAAGATATACTTCATTTAACGTATTAAATTTATTAGATTTCGTGATCCGATTGACCAAATAACATCTTTCAATTAATTAATCTTTATGCAAGGTATTGGTTGAGATAAAAAAGTCAGTGTCACGAGCGGGATTCGAACCCACTTGAGCTATCGTAACTTGGATCCACTCGGACACCAACTTCCCATCACAACATAACCTTTCAAATTTTCTCTCCTTTTTTGCCTAATTTTTATCTCAACCTTTTCCTTACATAAATATTGCATAATTGAAAGACGTTATTTGGTCAATTGGACTACGAAATCTAATGGATTGAAACTTTTATTGGTAATTCACGTGTTAACAAATTTGTACATTTTTATAAAGCAGTTAACTGTTGTTATTGGCATAACATTTTCTTATTTCCAACCTTTGTAAGTGTATATTTCTAGAAAGTTTAATAATTTCGAATATCAATAACTACTACTCTTAACTATGAAATTAACCTCGTTTGAAACCAAAAGTTTCAGTATAGTGAATAGATGAATCTTTGAAAATCACCTGTCTAGCTTGGACTATAATTTTATCACTTCCAGATGTAATATGTATCAGAACAATTCAGAACAGAGTTTCCCACCTTATTTCAACACATCAAAGTGATTTCTTTGATTCTAGTATTCTGGAATAATTATCAAAGGTAACAATTGTAATTTAATAGAAACCAATATATCTCTATAAATGTGTTTTCCCAAAATGTCAAATATTTAACTTTCATAGAAATAAAACTTTTAAAGAATAAATAAAAAAATATATAAAAATTTAAAAAACGTCAATTCCGATATTCAATGGACGGAAATTGTTGTAGACCTTTTCTCCTACAACTCGGAAAATAATTTGGAACCATAATTAACTATATTCAATGTAGATGTTAATATTTGTTAACCTTGTTAATTATCAAGAATGGTTTGAAAGTCCTGATGAAGGGGACATATTGCTCGAAGCAACAAGGTGTTTCGCTTTTCTATCAAATTGGCATTATGTTTTAGTGCAGTCATGTAGTTGGATAAGAAAAATCGGATAAACCACGTAGCTAATTATTTAAATAAGAAATGTCATGCCTAAAGAACGTCTAGGCTTTACCTTTTTCGAATTAATTACAGTCAAGATGTAAGATGTGTTTTAACCAACTTCCAGTTGTGCTTTAGTTACATTAATTACAGTCCAGAATGTTATTCAGACGTATGGACATTCTGTGGGCAGGGAAACAGCTGTCTCTATTGTTTTTGAAACCGTTATTAGGACGGAAGGTTGTCAACCCTGTAATCAATTGGGTCAATATGTGGCTTTTATAAATGGATATGTGCATTAAGTGTAATTTTTTGTATCTACCCATTGTCTCCGTAGGTGGTGAACTTGATACAAAAGAGGCTAGTTGCGGTCGCAAGGTTTTATCAAAAGAGTACTCAATACTTAGTGTTTCCGCGAAGTAAGGAATCATCATACATTCTCGGAATTGTTTTGTATACATATTGCTGGCCGAATTTCAAAGTTGCTCGGACTTCAAATTCATTACCGAGTTCCAGAATGAAACAGCGATGCCATTTTCCTGGGAAGTAGGCTATAGGGGCGATTGTTTAGCGGTCTTTTCTCGTGATTTTTGACGAACCTTGAGATTTAGTTCACTAGTTTTCATGGTCCGCTTGGCCAATAATATCTTTCAATTAATTAAGGTTTTTAGTTGAGATTAAAAAGTCAGTGTCACGAGCGGGCTTCGAATCCACGTCCTTCGGCCGCTGCTCTAATGACTTGACTTCGAACCATTCGAACACTAACTTAGCACCTCAACCCAACCTTTCGAATTTCGAAGCAGCGGCGTATTTAGCCGAAGGTTGTGGGTTCGAATCCCGCTCGTGTCACTGACTTTTTTATCTCAATTAAAAACCTTAATTACTTGAGATTTAGGGCGATTTTATTTATTTTCTAATTTATGCAACATATTTTATGTAAATTCATTATTTAAAATGGGTTGCAATGCATTTCGAGGTATCTTCCTTCCGAAGGCATCCGCTTCCTCATCAGGCAATTTTTCCCTGGAGCAGCTCAAATAATTATAGCTTGTTTTTGCTTGTCTTTATTTGCGCTTAGCTTTACGCACTGGTATGATCGACCACTTCGGACCTCTCCTCCTCAAATAAAAAATTACTTAAGTAACAAAACCAAAACGTTGAAGTCTTACAAAATGTTCATAGTAAAATTCAAAATTTCTTTGCATCTTCGTTCTTTTTTAAAAATATGTATCCGAGAGGACTGTGATGTGCGTTATTCTTAAACGGTTAAATGCCAATAGTGCGATGGTGGATTCAGTAAATAAAACTTAGTTCAATCCTACCAGAACCAGGTTTCTATCTTAACTCTGTCGTGAGATATTAAAATTTTTGTGATTTTAGTCTAAAATCATATTTGTTTACATAAAATCATAACTTGTCAACATTAGCGATATTAAAATACAAATCCGATCTTTATTTCGCAAACTACATTAAATTTTTCGCAAAATATTAACATTTTTGTTGAAAAATTCGCGTTTCTGAATACCCAGTACCGCTCAAACAATAAAGGCAAAACCCATGTTTTGGAAATACTCAATTGTGGCTCGTGAAATGGCTTTTCCATCAAAATTTCCGGAGATTGTATATACTATAATACAATGTCGCCTTATTGTATAAAAATTCCCAGAACATGCTCACTTTTACATTTTTTAGAACTTTTCTTACTGAAATATCCTTTGCAAGGTTGAAAAACGAGAGCAGTGACACAAGAACATTATACGGTCATACGTTTAATGAAAACATTTTTATTAGTTGGTGACAAAAATCAGATCCATTCTTGTCATAAAGTGTACATAATTAAAGAAAAATTACAACGAAAATGAAACTTCATTAATTTGTGCATTTTTTGCAAATTAACTGATTTCAAAATGCTTTCCTTCTATTGGCTACACAAGTGCGAACGTAGTCACCGACGTGTCTGCATGAGCGACTTCTTCCCTTCTTTCCCTTGTGTTAGTGAACATGATTTCAATTTTCTCTATGAGCTGTTTCCTCGTTTCGATGGGTGTGCTGGACACTGCACTTTTCAGAGGTTCAGTCTAATCTATGTATCTAATTGTTCGACCAAGTAATAAATGTTTTCATTACAAATATGACGTGTATGATATTCTTGTTTTGCTGCTTTCCTTGGGTTCGATGTCACGTTTTTCAACCTTGCAAAGGATATTTCATTAAAAATTGCTAATTTTAAACTTATGTTGAGGTGAGCGGCCCCAGAAGAAAAGTCCAAATGCTTCGTTCAAAACATTTATTGATCGTTTAGGACGTCTCGCGTCCTTCATCAGATACATAATCGCATTGACCTCCCAAAATATCTAAAAAGAAAAATCTAAATTGCTGTTGGTCTGGGACGCCGGAAAGGGTGTTACTGACACAAAAAAACAATGATTATGTACCTGATGAAGGACGTGAGACGTCCGAAACGTTGTCAATAAATGTCTTGAACGAAGCATTTGGCCTTTTCTTCTGGGGCCGCTCACCTCAACATAAGTTTAAAATTAGCAATTGATTATCCAACGGCCGACTAAAACAAGGGCATTTCATTAAAAAAGTTCTAAAACATGTAAAAGTGAGTAGGTCCTTGGAATACTTATAAAATAAGGTAACTATGGTGAAATCCCCAAAAATTTTGATGGAAAAATCATTGCACCCACCACAATTGAGTATTTAAAAAAAAAAAAATGTTTCGCCATTTGTATTCTTTGAGCGCCTAGTATGTAGAAGAGCAAATTTTTCAACGAAAATGTTGTTACCTCGCAAACAATTTAATATAATTTACGAACTAAAGAACATACTTGTATTTTAATTACGCTAAAGTTGAGAAATTACGATTTTATGTGAAAAAATCTGATTTTCGACTAAAATCACAAAAAATTTAATATCTCAGGACATAGTCAAGGTACAAACCTTGATCTGGTGGTACTGAACTAAATTTTATTTTGTGAATCCACCATGGCAGTATCGACATTTAACCCTGTAACATCCCTTAATGTTTGAAAAATGTAAAATTGAGTATGTCCTTGGAAAACTTGGCCTTATAAAATAAGGCAACTATGGGGAAATCCCTGAAATTTTTGATGGAAAATTTCACTGGCACGAGCCACAATTGAGTATTTCCAAAACAACATAGTTTTTTTTTTTGTTACGAGGGTTCGCAACGGCAGAGGTCATATCAACCCTCGGGGTGCTGGTGTTTTTGATAAAAGCCCATTTGTAAGTATTTATGGTTAGAATGCAGGGCCACTGGGTTCGAACACGGGACCTTTACCATGACAATGATGAGCGCCGTATCAACCCCTTAGCGGCCACCGGCGCCCCTACTATTTGTTATTATTTGAGCGGCTACTGTGTATTTGTAATCGCGAATTTTTCAACGAAAATGTTGTTAACTCGCGTAATATAATTTAATATATTAATATAATTTTGCAATATAATTTGGGAAATTATTTCACTAAGAAAAGTTCTAAAAAATGTAAAAGTGAGTATGTCCTGGAAATACCTATACAATAAGGCAACTGTAGTGAAAACCCACACCAAGGCAGTATTGACATTTAACCTTGGTACACTCTGTATATTTGCAAAATTTTTGACGCGTTAATTAGGCAGGCATTTCCAAGAGTCAACACTATATATGTTTTTTATTAAATTTATTTGATATGTACAATTATAAATATAGATAGATCTCGAACACAAGAAGGTACGGTGGGTAGGAGTATATCCGGAACCAAATACTCAGAACCCATGGAAAACCACCAGTATCTTCCAAGCTGAGATTCATGCAATTGAAAGATGTACCCAATTCAATCTAAGTGAAGGGTACAAAAACAAGAATATAGCTATCATGTCAGATAGCCAAGTTGCCATCAAGGCGCTAAGCTCAAGTATCATTAGTTCAAGGATGGTGCTGAACTGCAAAACCAAATTAAACATATTAGGTATGCAGAATGAAGTCAGTCTGTGCTGGGTCCCAGGACACATGGGAGTAGAAGGCAACGAGAAAGCGGACACCATTGCAAGGAAAGGGGCTGCCACACCGCTGATAGGACCCGAACCCTTCTGTGGCATAGGAACCCACACTATTAATGAGTATCTTAGACAGAAGGACAAAAAGAAAATGAAGGAACAATGGAATTCACTCATTGGACATAGACAATCCAAGAATCTTCTAACCAATTTTGGTAAGAAAAAAATCACAGAATGTGTCAAAGAAAGCAGGAACAGACTGCGAATCCTAACAGGATTCCTAACAGGACACTGCAGATTAAATGGACACTTAAAGAAAATTGGAACAATCCAAGATGGCACATGCAGATTCTGCAAGGAGGCAGAAGAGACACCAACACATTTACTAACAAACTGCGGAACTACATTAGCCCGCAGGAGGAAATGTTTTGGGATGTATAATGTGACGATAGAAGAGCTTCAACCACTGAAACTGAGCCTATTAATCAAATTTCTTGATGAAATAGGACTCACCGATGTGCTTTCGGCAGAGAACGGGGGATACTAGCCCTTAAAGGGCTTAGCTTAAAGGGCGCAGTACATTACACCCCGACTAATACACCTACACCTAGCTACCTACAACTATAAGTATTGTATTGAGTTAAATATGATTTTATATATATTGAATTTGTCATTAGAGTCTCTTGTAAGAGAAGTTGCCCAGTGGCAACACTCATCACACTAAAATGTTTTCAGTCTTCACCCAAAGAGAAGATCTCGGGGTCTGTACAATTGAAATAATTAATAACGGTCATTTTCCATCAATCAGGCATGTCATTAATAATGGTATGATATAATTTACAAATTGGTTATATTTTTTATTCATAAACAAAAGTTGTTACGCGCAGCGTTAACAGACACTTTCTGTCGGGCAGTCAAACGTACGGACAAAGGGATGCGAGAATTTCAAAACGTTCATAAAAGTCGTCTGGGTTCTGTACTCTCCGTGCAAGATTTACACCCAAATAGTTGACAATGCAATAAACGGTTTCTGTATTTTCAAGGGTGCACATGTAATTGGCATGGGGCATAATTTCCACGTCAGTCCTTTTCAAGGGTTAGTTAAAAGAACGTTAGAGGCGTTTTAGTGTGTCCGGGTGATATGACGATGGGGCAGGTCACAACTCACTCAACATCCTATGTCAATTAGGAAACGGTTCCGTCCCACCTTCCTTTCTTCTTTTTTAATCGAATCCTTCTAGGCCGGTTCATTTTTGTCTACAGAAATAAAATTTAATATTTTTTCCGTGAGGGACGGGTTAGCTTTATTTTCAGAGGTGTGAGGATTTCGTAATAGTCAGATTCCACTTGGTAAACGCCTCTCCCTCGATATCTTGGATAGCCGGTATTTATGCAATACGCCGTACTCAAAATATTCAAATTTAATTAAATCTTTGATACTGACATGCTAATAAATTCACAGAAATAATTAACTCACCTCTTATGTTACAGTATTTTATATAGTAGGCATAACAAGTAATTTTGTAAAATAAAATATATGAGTATGCTTTATTGCGTTTTTTTATCTTGGTATCAATAAAATGACTTCTTAATTAATATTTCGTTCGTTTTTCGTAGTTTTGATATGATTATTAACTACAAAAAAATAGTCTTTTTCTTAATCAAATTATTCAATCCTTTCTGTCTGTCTGTTTTACTACGATTAAGAAAAGTACAAATTCAATAGAGTTTGACAATGAGTTTTTTCATTTTATAATAAGTTTTAACGTAATTTTGAACTATTTTATGGAAGGCTTTTTTTTACTATGTAACTTTCTAGACATTATGTATATATCCAATCTCACTTAATTATTCGACTGATATATAATAACCATGTTAAACATGCAGGAATAGCAGAATACTAAAATATTAAAATATCATTTTAATTCCTAGCCCATGAAAGAAAACTAAGTGTCTAATTAGTTATGTTTAGTTAAGTTGATATCGACTTAAATTAATAATGAAGATGAAGAGATGAACAAGAACTAATACACTAAACTATAGAGCCAAATTTACAATGTACATGATACGCCATCATCAGGGCCTGAGTTTACAGCACATTTATTTAAATATTTATATAAAAAATATTAATAATTTTTTTCAATTAATTAATCTTTATATAAGGCATTAGTTGAGATGAAAAAGTCAGTGTCACGAGCTGGATTCGAACCCACGACCTTCGGCTAATTGCGCCGATGCTCTACCACTTGAGATGTCGTGACTTCGATCCACTCGGACACCAACCTCCCATCTCAACCCCACCTTTCGAATTTTCCCTTCTATTTTTGCCATTTTTCAATGGCGGTTAGTGTCCGAGTGGATCGAAGTCACTATATCTCAAGTGGTAGAGCATCGGCGAATTTAGCCGAAGGTCGTGTTCGAATCCCGCTCGTGACACTGACTTTTTTATCTCAATCAGTGCCTTATATAAAGATTAATGAATTCAAAAAACGTTATTCGGTCAATCAGACCACGAACTATAATGAATATTATTGGGTTGTCCGGAAAATAATGCAGGATTTTGGTATTAAACAAAAAAAAAGAAACTAGTTACTTTAAAGCAATGTTCTTTAATCAACCAACGTGTTGGTAACTTATTAATTCCGTCTGAGTAGAATTCAGAATTTTTAGAATTGATAAAGTCAATAAATGCATTTTCCAGTTCCGTTTGATTTTTGAATATTATGTGTTGTAAGTAGTGGTCCAGGTGTCTAAAAAAATGGTAGTCAGTAGGCGAGAGGTCCGGAGAGTAGGGTGGGTGAGGCAAAGTTTCATAGCCAAGCTCCAATAATTTTTGTGACGTTACACGTGACACATGTGGTCGAGCGTTGTCATGCAACAAAATGGGCCCTTTCCGATTGACCAAAGAGGGCTTCATTACTGCCAATTTCTGATGCATGGTATTAATTTGGTTACAGTATGATTCAGCATTGATGGTTTCGCCAGGATTTAAGAAGCTGTAGTGTATTAAACCAAATGAAGCCCACCATACCGTAACCATTACCTTTTTTTGATGAGTTGGGGGCTTTGGAAAATGTATTGGAGCTTCTCCTTTGTCGAGCCACTGTCCAGAATCCACTTTTCGTCACATGTAACAATTCTGGCCAGAAATGGGTCATTTTTGTTTCGACAAAGAAGTGATGCACAAACATCAAAGCGCTGATTTTTTTTGGCGATCGTTTAATGAGTGTGGAACCCAATTTTCGAGTTTTTTCACTTTTCCAATCGCCTTGAGGTGGTCAGCGACGGTCGTTTTACTGACTTTGAGTTGCTCTGCAAGTTCTCGAACAGTTGTTTTGGGGTTTTCTTCCACCACTGATCGCAGAACATCATCATTAAGAGAGGAAGGCCTTCCACGACCTTCTTCATCTTCAAGGCTGAAATCTCCCTCCCGAAATTTTTTAAACCACCTTTGCACAGTGCACTCATTAACACAACCCTCGCCCCAGACTTGGTTAATGTTTCTAGCCGTTTGGGCTCCGCTTCGGCCGAGTTTAAACTCGTAAAAGAAAATCGTACGAAATTCTCGCTTTGACATTATAAGGATGACTGAATTATTTCCAAGTAGCGGAATGCTACAGAGGTAAACAAACAATATCATTTGGAAGAGGATTAATAAGTGTTGACATTCATACAAATGAGTAATCCTGTAAACGTAAACAGAATATTTTATATAGATTTTTTTTAATGAAAACTTAAAATCCTGCATTATTTTCCGGACAACCCAATAATAATGTTAATTTCATAATTATAATATATTATTTCATTTTACAGTAATAATGATCCATATTCAATGTCATTTACAGGTAAATGAAGGTTAAGTTAAAAATTGTTAACAATATATATTTACGAATAATACACTGAGAGGGAAAAAATAAGGCCACCTTTTAGTAAATACTTGCAATCATTATAATTTTTATTTTTGTTGTTTACTGGATTTTTTAAAGAAAAATATAAGATATAGTTAATTTAAAATATTAAAACGAGTAAAACAATTTTACCTAAAACGTGTGTGGTTAGTAATTTGGTTAAAGTGGGGGTCATTTACCAAAAACGTTTCTATGGAAACAATGAAAAAAATATTCAATTCAGAATGGAGTATCTCCTCCTCCTGCGTTGATCACCGCTTCTGTTCGACCTAGCATCGATTTTATGAGATTTTGAATGTAGTGCTTTGGATTATTTTCATTCTCCTCCAATAATTCCGTTATTATTCATGCAAATTTTCTGGGATCACTGGGCGACATTTTACCCTCTTTGACAACTCGTCCCAAAGGTGTTCGTTACAGGGTTAAATCTGGTTCGAGGACTAGTTGCTGGCCACTCCAAGCATAGAATTGAAGTCCGTTGCAAGTAGTCAACAACGATCCTAGCTGTGTGGTGCCTTGTACTATCATGCAGAAAAATAAAGCGTCGCAAATTAGTTGCGTATAAAAAACAACTTCTTGTGATAACAAATCTTCATTGTATCGGGCAGCTGTTAGGGATCCCTCGATGAAGAACAAGTTTGTGCTTCCTTAGAAATGCCTGCTCAAACACCACCACCTCCCTAGCTTCTCTGTAGTGAAAATGTTGCGAGGATATGTCGCTCTACTGTTCTTCTCCAAACTCTCCCGGCCGTCAGAAGACCTCAACCAAAACCTTGCTCCGACCAACGGATGTGATTTTTTTCGAAACTTAACCAAGCTGTTCGGTGCCTTGTCAGAAGTTCTGGACCTGTGGATGTCCTTATCGCACATAACCGAGCTTCGAAAGTCATCGCCTTACAGTGAGTAAACTGATATCAGCAATTTTTAACTTGTTGAAGTCGTTGCTTCATCTCAACAGCGGTAGAATGTCGATTATAGAGTACAGTGGAAACAATAAAACGATCCTTTCTCTGAGATGTGACACGACTGTGACGTGGTATCTTACTAAGATCAATTTTGATCTTACTAAGTAATCTCCAGTATAATTAAGTAAATATACATACGTAAACACATATACATTTAAATTACATTCATACCACACGGACATACCAGAAAGTACAACACGTCTATATGTGAAGAAACACCCTCGTTGCTCTTACTACTCTTAAGAAGTGGAACAGGGGACCGACAATTGGCCCACCCGCCGGAACCATCTTTATATCAAGGGCGTCGGTGGCCGCAACGGTTTAGGCGATGACACAGCGCTCATCAGTGTAAGGTAAAGGCCCCGGGTTCGAATCCAGCGGCCCTGCGTTCGAAACCGACATACTTCCAAATAGGTTTTTTTCAAAAATGTTGCGAACCCTCGTAAACAATTTTTATTTATCTATCAATCTATCTATCTATCTATCTATCTATCTATCTATCTATCTATCTATCTATCTATCTATCTATCTATCTATCTATCTATCTATCTAGAGAGAGAGAGAGAGAGAGAGAGAGAGAGAGAGAGAGAGAGAGAGAGAAAGAGAGAGAGAGAGAGCGAGAGAGGAGAGAGAGAGAGAGGGAGAGAAAGAGAAGAGAGAGAGAGAGAGAGAGAGAGAGAGAAATGCTAGATTGCAGCAAACAGAAATATATTTTTTAACAATTGGTCTCATATTTAATATTAAAAAAAATCTAGAAATGCGTACATTCTCAGCTTTTTAAGTCATAGGCCCGCGCTAGGTATAATTTTTTGACGATGTTACGCTGTACAAGATGGATTTTTTAATTCCTAATTTCAGTCATTCATCAGTACATTGAAAAATTCTAGAACAAGTTAATATTTTCCACCTTTTATGAAAACTTCAAATTGAGCTGTGAAGCTAGGAAATCTTCCTGGAGCGGCGCCTTATAGCAATCTATAGGCAATTTTAATAAGCTTTCAATTGGTTACCACATTACCAGATTTGCCAGACGCTTGCCAAAACCAATTTGTTTTTCCATGAGGAGATAAACAAGTGATTATCGTTGCAAGAAGCATTCCGCATCTTAAAATTTCAACGCAAGAATTGTCCCTTCCCTGTTGACATTTTTGAAAGTCTTCGAAACAAAAGTTGTAGACCGTAAAATTTGCAAAAACATGACGGTTAAAAATTTATGCATTCTTAAAATCGTAGAGGGAGAGTGATCGTTTTTTTTCCATGGGGAAGGTGACCAGGTTATTAAAATTTCCTATCGATTACTATAGGCCGCCGTTCCAGAGCGATTTCCAAGCTACACAGCTCAATTAGAAATTTTCGTAAAAAGCGCAAAAATTAACTTGTTCCCTAATTTTGGAATTTAGTAATGAATGACTAAAACTAGGCAATATTCAAAAAGCCATCTTGTTCAGTGTAGTTTTCTAATAAATGAAACCTAGAGCAGGTCTGTGACTTAAAAGGCTGAGAAAATATGCGTTTCCAAAATTGGTCATATTTTCGTACAAAAACCAGGTAGTGGGCAGTGGAATATAACTTAGCCGAATCAGATCAATTCCACAACAACCCTTATCTGGGAAGATCTGATCACTTTGTATTATACTGTTTAAAAAATGTAAAAACCTGTGCCTCATTGTCCGAGACATTCAACATGTTCTTTGATCGTTAGGCCATCCCGCACGACAAGAGTGTAACTTTACATAAATACTTTATCCAGAATTATTTATAGCACCCTATATATAAGATATTATCTAATACAGATTAGAAATTAACCGAATAAAATTTGATATAGGGAATTGCAAAACCTCAGGGTAAAAGTGATACGACGCGATTATGCAATAGTTAGGACTACAAAATAGAACATAATAATTAGTTCCGAGTGCGGCATGTAAATTTCGTTGTGAGATCGTGATGAGGACCCGGGAGAGGAGATAAGGGGTGAGCGGTCGAAGATTCGCCGATAAAGAAAGAGCAGAGCGTAGGCGGAGGTGAAACGCATGAGAATGGCTTTAATTTTATTAAGGGGAAAGCCGGCTACCCAGGATAGCCGAAGCCGGGGACGTGTGCCCCTCGTTACGATACTTGAGGCGTCACGTACGACCGCACGCTTCTTCCAACATCAACAACAACAAGAATCAGAACAAGAACGTAAAATACCACTGAACATCTTTAATTTACTTTTTGTTATTATTCCTATCGTATAAAATAAATTTAGGATCTTTTTTAACACTAGGCTATGCGCCAGAAAACACAGAGTAAAGTACATCACGCAAATGTATGCAATGTACCAAACAACAAATGAAAAATGGCAAAAGGTGGGAAAACTCATAAGTTTCAACCCCACCTTATGAATTTCCCCTCCTTTTTGCCATTTTTTTCATCTCAACTAAAAACCTTAAGTATTTGTAATGATTTAATTGGTCAAGCGGACCACGAAATTAGTGAATTTAAAGAATTAATATGAAGTACACTTCACTAAAGCTCTCCGTGGCCATTTCAATTGTCTTAAGAATTGAGAATCCAAACCGATTACACGTCATTTGAAAAATGGCAAAAAGGAGGGAAAATTCAAAAGGTGGGGTCCAGATGGGGAGTTGATGTCCGAGTGGATCGAGGTCACGATAGCTCAGGTGGTAGAGCAGCGGCGTATCTAGCCGAAGGTCGTGGGTTCGAATCCCTCTCGTGCCATTAACTTTTTTTCATCTCAACTAAAAACCTTAATTAATTGTAAAGTATCAAACAACGTGAGTTGATGAGGACAAACGTCACTGATCATTTTACAGGGTGTGTCATTCGCAGTAAGAGGTCTGTATATTTCAAAGGAAATTTTACTTCTTTTAATTAAAATTATGTAAGTTGTTGGTTGAAATAAAAAAAGCTAGTGTCTCGAGCGGGATTCGAACACACGACCTTCGGCTAAATACCGATCCACCCGGACACCAACTTTCCATTTCAACCTACCTTGCGAATCTTCCCTCCTTTAATGTTAATTTTACTGTTTAGTGTAGTGGTAGGTTTTGGAACATGTTTTCTTTTTCCATTATCTTGGTTGTACGTTATTTTTTTGTGTTTTTATGTTGTTGGGTACTTACTACTTGTCACTGTTGTCGTTGTTTCACATGGCACGAAAATCTGGGATATCGTATTCCTATTTTTTGGTATGATTATTTGAAAGTAATCAGGTTCCACTGGTCTCGGAGTATGTCTTGCTTCTCTTCTCTCATAAGAGCACAAGATTCCTGTATACTTTCTATGCCTGTCAGAAATCGATGTCAGGTTTGTATTCTTCAAAAAGTTGGACATCTTGAAAATTGATTGAAAATTTGAAATTTTAATTTAATTTTTATAAACTTGTTTTCCTAAGGTTAATTTTTTTACCAAAAAAATCTGTATTGTTTTATTTTGTATTATTTTTACTATGTTTAATCGGATTTTCAACACCTTTATGACTAATGTTTTACACGATTTGTAACAGAAAAATTAAATTTGTAGAAATTAAACTTTAATTTTACACTGTTTATAACTGACCTTTGAGAAATTACGTACATACCTTTAAAGCTCATTAGTCGGGGCCAATTTACTTTAAACGCAATATCTGTCAGTATTTACTCAGCCTTGAAAAGATTAAACTTTAGACAAGAATTTTGGAAAATCGTAAAAGTTTATGTTCTAACCGATTTTGTACTTTGATTGCTTGAGGCTACAATAAAACAATTCTTATAGGACTTTAAAATAATTGAAGACAATATTTACAAAAAAGTTAAAATCTACCGTCACCTACCTTCACCTAGTAAATATAAGTGCTTTTTTACAATTACATGGCATTATTTTGCTATTAGGAAAAATATTAGACCCAAAACGCCAGCTATCATAACTAAATTATATGATGTCGTCATCGATTCTGACCGTACGTGACGTCCAAACTATAGTTACCTATTTTTCAGTAAATTGAAACGGTAATAGAATTGCATTGCTAAAAAACTTTAAGGGTTACATCTCTGATGTATTCCTTCACTATTAAAATGTTTGTCGCAATGCATCAATATTAACTGATGTGTATGTAGGCACAGACACACACAAAATTCAAATTGAGGATCGTGGGGTACTCAATACTACAACATCGACCGTCTTGTAGTACACATTCACGCTTATAAATCACGAAATAGTTAACATACATACATGTATCAACTTTTTATATAAACGACTACAATTTAAAAATAATAAATGATCAAAAACGCTGCTGTTTCTTTTAAAATTCGAAGCAGACGACCTAAGGAAACGCTGCTGAACCCGAGCACAATTTTCATATTCAGTAGCATGACTGAATACGGTGCCAATGACACCCTTCAATTAAATGTAGGAATCTTTCTCCATATGCCGGACACATACACATGCACCCCGTGGTTCTCAAACCCTGAGAAGAGTAAGGATCTTTTCAGACCTTGAGTCATATCGGTCTATCGAAGTTTACAAAGTAATTCTACCAATTCAAGCAGTTAGGCATCCCCAGCACCTGATAAATCGAATAAATTGTATTTCTCCAATTATGTCCACGTTAGTAAACTGCATCCCGAATAGGTGTGTCTAGGACAAAAGCATTAGGTGCCGTTAAGGACTCATAATAGTAAATACTATCCACGGCCTTTCCCACATGAGTTGTAGGTCCGAAACAATGTCGCTACACTCAAGAGTAAGCGACGCACGGTTTGCACTAGAGTAACAAGTACGCAGCTTCCTGTCCAGCGCTTTCAATCGAGGATTAGTTTTATGATGGTACTTCCTCTCCGGTTGACTCTATGTAAGCCAACTATCGACCGTGCCAAGAGGTTATAGGACGACCTAGTCCACATACACTGTCACCTTTACTAACCATATATTTTATTGTTCTGTTAGATTCCGATCGCAAAAGTAAGGCTTGGAAGGGCTCGCGACCTCGTCCGAATGTTCGTTGGCCTCCAGCCTGACGTGTCCAGGCCCAGACAACTTCTCCCGTTTATAGAGACGCTCCAACTTCAGAAAAATATCGCCAGGAGAGAACGACGACAAGGACAGATCCTGTCGAGATAGATTCTCTCCGGTGAGCACGTCTCCAAAGGCGCCTACACACTGCAACGTGCAATGTGGGGTTAGTGAACACTTCCTCACTCTATTCTTCTACTGTTTTTTGTGCGTTTGCTTTGGAGATGTTTTTTTCTTCTTTTTTTATGATTTGAAGGAATAGGATTTTCCAGAGGAAATGGGAAACACAATAATTATTTGGAGGTCGTGAGATGCGGTCTGGTGTGACGTAGATTGTAGACAAACATTTTCTTTATCGTGCCAACGTCTTGTCTGTCGTGTGCACTGGGCACTCTCAACACGACAGACGTGTCACATCTACACGGAAAACAACCACTTTGAGCACTGAAGATGAGCTCAATAAAGATCGAAACGTTGGCACGATAAAGAAAATGTTTTTCTAAAACTTACGACATATCAGACCGCATGTCACGACCTTCAAATAATTATTGTGTTTTCCATTTCTTTTGGAAAACAAACACTTAGCCCTGAAGATGATCTCAATAAAGATCGAAACGGTGGCACGATAAAGAAAATGTTTTTCTAAAACCTACGCCATACCAGACCGCATCTCACGACCTTCAAATAATGGGGGACCGCGGTAGCCGAGTGGTTAGCATGAGAGACTCTCACGCCGCGGTCGTGGGTTCGATTCCCACCGTCGCCTCTGGCCCTTTTTTCCCGATAACCCCCAATTTGAACACACAAGAATTCGTACTATGGCTAATATGCAAGATCATAAGGCCAATAGAAAAAAAAAAAAAAAAAAGACCTTCAAATAATTATTGTGTTTTCCATTTCTTTTGGAAAACAAACCCTTTGAGCCCTGAAGATGATCTCAATAAAGATCGAAACGTTGGCACGACAAAGAAAATGTTTTTCTAAAACCTAGACATACCAGACCGCATCTCACGACCTTCAAATAATTATTGTGTTTCCCATTTTTTCTGGAAAATCCTGTTCCTTCAAATCAAAAAGAAAAAAAAATCTCCAATGCAACGGTCACTAAACACTTAAACACAATAATTTATTTTTCATCATTTAAAAATATGAAGTTACCACATTAACAATACCAATACGCTAAATTGTAAATGTCCTTTTTTTTCTTTCAATTTTTACGATTTATGCCAATGTTGTCTTTGTTATTGGTACAAATTTTATTTTAGAATAAATAACTAATAATATAATTTGAATAAATTGAAGGAATTTGACTTGCCACAGCAAATGACAGGTTCTTTTATTTTGTGAAATTATATATAAGATTACCACAGTTACAATCAGCTATTCAATGCTTGTATTTGCTGGTTATTGACTTTATAATTGGTTCTTATTTTTATTCTATTTGTTAAACGATTTTTTTAAATAATAAATAACTGTAATCATTCAACACAACACATTTAACTGATAGTGCCTAGCTGTTTAGTTGATTTTTCTTTTCATTTATACGATTTATGTCAATTACTTTGTTGTTTGTTATTTTAACTATGCGTTCTTTTTTCGGTGATAATTCTCCACGAGAGACCTAATCTCAAAAATGTTTATTTCATGTCATTCAAGGGTGATTTACAATTTTAAACCGAATTTTCCCTATTATTTATTATTTGTAACTTTCAAAGCCGAACGTAGCCAGGGGCGTAGTCCATTATTATCCGTGCAAGCCTGTGAAGCCGTGAATGTCATTAATCATCGGAAGGTGCCACTACCCCCAACTATCGACGCTCCGTCGTACATCGGACTGATGAATAATTAAAACGACACTTCAACTACCTGGGCGCACATCCTTTAACATCTTCGTAATCTCATTATGTGTTGATAGGAAGTTTCTTCAAATCACGGTTGTTTGCATTTGAAAAAGAAACCGGGTACTTTAAGAAGTTGTTGACTGAATTGCCACCGTTGGATATAGTTCATATCATCATAAATTTACGATAATGCCTACTCTTAAGTGCACGCTCATTCGCGGAACTGCAATTTCTATTCATCATGGGAAGCGTTCCGTTTGCGAGGAAGTGCACTACCTGCAATTCAGTTTAATAAATAACAAAACATTTTAATTTTACATATACATTTTTCTGGGTAAATTTATGCTAAAATATTAAAAGATAAGAGACGGTTCACGGCGTTTCCTTTCACATTCCACCTCGGGCAAATATATAGTAATTCACATGCAAATTACGGGATGGCCGCTCTCCTAACTCTGCATTTGAGTTACTCTCGGTTCACAAAAAGAGAAACCAATTTGTTAAATAATTTGATATTTAAAATTTGATGTCCACATTTGAATTGTATATGCGGTGCTTCACGTCCTGATATTAGTGTATGATTGCATAAATTATGAACGTGAAACAGTTTTTTTTGTGTGTGTAAAACGTGTTTAAAATTAGCAACGATCAAATAATAAATAGACCGTTAAGGTACAACCAATGGCTAATTTACTAATAAATACACTTTAGTGTTTTTATTATCATATATATATATATATATATATATATCATCAATGTCATTAGTATCACCGTTTATCTAGCTGAGTTCACCAAAACACGTACTTTTCTTCATTTTCAACGGCTGAATCTATTAAGCTAATCTAAAAAATTGGGTGACTCAGAGGCAGAGGAAACAAGTCGAGCCAATCCTCTGGCCTAGCAAAAAATATTGCCGTTTTTAACCATTGTTCTATTGTTTCTGTCAACCTGTCTCGACTAATACCATAAGTCCGGATTCTCAGATCGAACTCTACCAAAAATACATATAAATTAATTTTTATTAACAAAAATACTTTAATTAAAGAAAGTTTAAGTTTTTCATTCACAAGGACTTAAATTGGTTAGCTTAATATAATGAGCTTATGTGTATAAAAACTTATCTACTTGACGTGATAGTCAAACCAGTAATTTAAAAAAATAGAGATTATTATAAAATCAAATTACACACTCATTAAAATAAAATCTAAAACCACAACATTAACAATGGCAATTTAAAAAAAATTCTGTGACAATTTTTTTTAAAAATTGCCATGCGGTTCTTTAACTTATGAAGTTTTTGTTTTCATTGTTAGAAATTTCGACCACTTTTTCATTCACGAACACTCTGGATTAGGTATGGTCTTGAAGAAAAAAGCTTCGGCCAGAAATTTGCGATCCCCTGAAAAAAACTTAAATATGTCGATCGGTGGACAACTTTAAGATTGTTTTGCCCTGATGATAACCCTAAAATAAGGTCGAAAGCTTGGAAGTTACCACTAAATTTGCTGTTTTCTTCAAAACCATATTTTGATCCAGAGTGTTTGAAAGTATATAGTACAATTACAAGGATATTAATTGATAAACAAACTTTAAATAATCATTAAAATCTTAGGCCAAGTTTTTTGCTCACGGTCGATCATTATTAAAAATAGTCCTTCTCGGTGTTAATTATTTTGGTTTGCCATAAAAAATCCTTATAATTAATGTTCGTAATTTCTTTTCAGACAGGGGGTATCGATTTAAAAAGAGCTTTCTTAATTAAAAATGATTATTCGATTAATTTGGCTCGGATGTCTTTAAAACTACTAACTGAAGTAATTATGTTAATGTTGTGGTTTTAAATTTTATTTTAATGAGAGTGTAATTTGATTTTATAATAATCGTTATTTTTTTTTAATTACTGGTTTGACTATCACGTCAAGTAGATAGGTTTTTGTACACATAAGCTCATTATATTAAGCTAATCAATTTAAGTCCTTGTGTATGAAAAACTTAAACTTTCTTTAATTAAAGTATTTTTGGTAGAGTTCGATCTGAGAATCCGGACATATGATATTAGTCGAGACGGGTTGACATAAACAACACAACAAGGGTTAAAAACAGCAATATTTTTTGTTGTTTTTTCGACAAAGAGAAAAAGGTTACTTAATTATTGAACGTGGAACGGAAAATGAGTAATGGGAGACGGCTTAAGAGATAAGGGGGCGGTTTTTTAAAGATAAATTGAAATACATAAAGCCGATTCTCCTGCCGCGCTGAAACCTCATGCGTGCCAGCCTTAGCATAATATGTAACGGCATACATCAAAGACGCAATATTTAAGACTCATTGAGAAAATTTCTCGTACAACTAAGTAAGTACATATGTTATTTACTTTTTCATTCACCTACACTCGTTTTATAAGAATAATGACCACAACCCAAATCCATGAGAGAGTAAAGGCTAATCGACCATTAGAAGATAGAACAATGGTGCAAAATTAGCTCGCTTCTCTTAAATCAGTTAAAATTATATCTTTAGCACATAATAACAAAGAGGACAAAATAGTGAATAAAACTAATGTTGATAAAGATGTACTTGAGATACTTCGGCTTAGCGGTAACTTCAATTCTCATACAACAAACATAATCTTACTGTATTTGAACTAATTACGGATATAGAGGTGATTAGTCGAAGATAACTTTAATTAGGACAGAGGCTACTAACGTAATTAGAAACGGTTTATTGCACAGAAATAATCAAGACATGAAAATGATTGGCTTGATTAGAAAAACCAAGTAATTTTGCAATGAAATGTGCAACGTGAAAGCTGACAAGAGTAACAGAAATGTTGCAATAAATAAATTCGAATACAAAGAAAAGATGTTAATCTTACTAATTTATGTGATACATTACACAAAAAACCAATAGTCAATAAATAAATCTTAACATATATCGGTTCAGGGAAAAAATAAAAAAAGACTTATTTATGTATTTAAATGTGTTAACAAGGATGTTTTTGACTGGATACACATAATTTTGCGAGTCTACTTCCATGTTACCGATTGCGCATGGGTTAGGCTAAGTCGGGGTTATGTGTAAGACCGGTTAGGCTAGGTTAGACAAATTAAGTTTTACGGATCACAATAAAATTACCCTTGTTTGTGTTTGAAGGCATTCAGGGCAGAGGGGCAAACGAGGTTGCCGTTAAATTGGCCAAAAAAATCAGGAACTTTGTTGGCCCTTAACCCTATTGTGGCCATATTACTAAAAATGGAAATCAATCAGACAATGGGTTAAAAATTAAGCCCTGGGTTCAATGGAAAAGTATCTCAGAACAGAGGCAAACAATTGTATTCAATAAAGTTCTAGATTGATAGTAGAATTTTTGACGGGACTGCAGACTCGTAGCATCAGCAACAAGCTTGTGTGCATACATATTGTCAGGAAAAAAATGACGACTATGACCTACATGGGAAAGTCTATGCAGGCTGACTTCCCCACTCCTACGAAAGAAAAAAAAAGAAGGATATACACGTAGATTCTTAACAAAGCTTGAGATCTGGTAAAAAGCCCTAAGATTAATGGATTGAGCGAAAAGCTCTAAAGATTAATTGATGCAAAATAGACAGGTGCAATGCAAAAAAAAGTAAAGAAACCTACTTCTGTTAGCTTACAACTTAAGTTATGGCTTTGGAAAGGATTAGAGTTAGATTAGTGCCAGGGATAGGAACTGGTCAAATCAGATAGAATTAGGGTTGGGATAAAGTTAGGTTAAGGGATACCAACAAAATTACCTATGTTTGTATATCCGGGCAGAGCAAAGGGACAAATTGCTAAAAACGTAGTTCCATCAGGCACTAGGTACAGTACAACAGTAGGTTAAAAATAAGTACTTGGTTGTATCGTAGGACAGAGGGATGAAAAAATGTTCATCTAAGTAACATCGTAGAAACCAAAGGCACAACAACTAAGTCTAGGACTTGCAGGGACTAAACAAACAGGATAGCTGATAAACAACCCTATGCAGGTATTGCTATGAAGAAAAAGAAATCGCGAAATATGTCTTTTGTTGGTACGAAGGCTTATACAAACTGAATTTACTCCTGGGATAAGAAAAGCCAATGTCTGAGGGATACACACTAGAGCCTTTTTGAAAGCTTTGGGATCAGTTCAAAAGCTTTAAGTTTAACTATGTGTGTTCAAGTTTAACTATGTTCAAGACAAAATAGACGGACATGTATTGGTTGCGGAGCACAAGAGTGTATCTAAAGTGGCCGACTCCTTTTAATCTTAAATTTAACTTTAGGTTAAAATGTGTGTAAGGAATAGTACTGTGGTTAGGTTAGGTTAAGTTTAGTGTTACAGTACATCAATGATTCTATGATTTTTCATGAAGTGTGAAATATGCGAGTGTAATGCTAGAGAGTTAGTACGGAACCGACCTTTCTTAGTCAATTAGCACAACAACCAAGCTCGTAAACCTCAAAATAAACGTATAAAGGCAAAAAAAGGAGTAGATTTATTTTACTTTCTCATACCACTTTTTATTTATCTGTCAGTTTTATTTATAAATATTATTACATGAATTTCCTTTGGTTGCTTGGTAGATAATTATTTAAAGATTTGGTTAAAAAAAACTCAGCGTCATTAAATTTTTAATCTTACTTAATAGAATTTATTCAAAATATGAAGGTAATATTTTGAGAATTTCAGGGGATAAAAATATTTGTTGCTTAATCAGAATAATTGGCTGATAATTGTGTGCTTGAAAAAGGTTTCCATAAAGTGAAAAAGCTTTAATTTATTAAAATGGTTGTATATTTATAGAACCCATTTCCCACAATTTTATTATAATTAAAACATTTTCAATTTCAAGAAGTTATATTTTTGGTTAGATCAGTTTTTCAAGATTTTAAAACCTGAATTAAATTTAATTTTCAATCTTACAATTGAAAAATCGATTAAAATAAATTTGAGAGCTAGTTTTCAGCCGATATTTTAAGATTGGTGTTTTAAATTAAACACCAATCCTATCGTGTATTTTTTATCGCCGGGAAGGCGCTGAATTTTTTCCGTTTTTTATGAATAGTCAGTAATTCCCGATGTAGGAATGGAAACGGTCTTCTTGTTCCCCTGGTAAAAAAAACAGGTGGGCCGAAACAGAATATTGCTGCTTCTGAGTTACCGTACTATAGCATGTATACCGCTGGAAATACTGCCCCATGATTGTCAACCGAGGCGATTCAATCTCAGTTGTTTTACTGCGCTATAACTCCCGCCCTGGGGTTTTGTTTCAATGAAAAAGACAGCATGTCGGAAGAAAAATATCTTTTCCAACAGAAACACAAAAAGCAGTTTATCGTGAAATATGAGCCAGGCTAAATATTTGATTTGAAACCTTCGAGGGAAAAGAGGCTGCGGTATGAAGTTATTAATAGTACCGCGTACTGCATAAAAGGGCACCCTTCCGATGTAGTTTTTATTTCATTTATCAGGCTCGTGCCTAGACCAACACACGTGGGATGGAATCAGAGTTGCATTCAGTCTGATTTATAGACTACTAAGTCACCCTCCTTCTATTCAAGCCCACCGAGTTTCACCCGCCTCCCCTAAAAATAGGGAGTGGTGAAATGTCATTATAAGCCGAACCAAAGTGAATATCGACGGACCTCTTTTATTTGACCGGAGTCGGACGATTTGTTATACAAATCTCTTTCCTCCCATGGCACATGCTGATCCAGCGGAAGAGAAAACTAATTTTTTTGTATATATACATTCACCGATATAACAATTGCCTGCCCGTTTTTTCAGGCGACAACTGTTTACACGCACCAAACGGAACCACCATATGATTTGAACATAAAACATAATAGTAAACAGTCATAAGTGATTAACAGTGTTAGCGGTTCTGTGAGGTGACGAAACTGATGACTAAAGAGCGGCTTTTATGTAGTAAAATCCTTCAAAACGTGCCATAACAACCTCGAAATGTCATGTACATGCAAAAAAATCTCCCATTAAATATGGTAAAAATTTGATTTACCTAATAAAATTAATTATTGTCTTAAATATTGTTTATGATTGATTGTTTATTTCATAATCAATCGATTATATCCCAACATGTACAAATATACAATTAAATTTTGTAATTAAATTTAAAACCATACAACTAGATTAAAAAACATTAACGTTGTGAAATTTAATATAAACGTAAAATATACATTGATTTCATTTTCCTTACTAAAATTAAATTTTATTTGTTTTCGAAAGGTTTTGTACTAGAAAATAAAACTGAAAACAATTATTCTGTCATCGACGACCCGCCTTGCACGCTGACACTTGCTGAGGAGGGTTACAAAAATTTGACACTCGTCTTCGGTTCCGGATAGTCCTGCAGCCACTACTTGCAACATTCGGTACTGCTAACTTAACAAGCGTTATTTTAAGTGGTTCTGCATTGCTTCCAACCGAAATGACGAGTGAAAAATTAGTAAGTGAGGGAACAGAGCATTATGTAGAACATAAAAATATTTCTCGTAAAATTGTAGGCGTAGAAAGTTGAAAACTTAGATAAAGATTTCCCCCTCGATTCGTCTACTATCGGGTTGTCCGGAAAATAATGCAGGATTTTAAGTTTTCATTTAAAAAAATCTATATAAAATATTCTGTTTACGTTTACAGGATTACTCATTTGTATGAATGTCAACACTTATTAATCCTCTTCCAAATGATATTGTTTGNGTATGGGAAATTATTTTGATTAAAGAACATTGCTTTAAAGTAACTAGTTTCTTTTTTTTTGTTTAATACCAAAATCCTGCATTATTTTCCGGACAACCCAATAAATGTAATCCCATAACAATGTTGCATTTTCACGTTGTTTTTGAGCGAAAAAAATAATAAATATAAAAAAAAGGAAAAAATGAAATTGTGTGCAGTGAACGGTAAGAACGTGTAATTTCGAGCAAAATTATAAAACTGTAAATGGACGTCCTTTCCATGATTCCAATTTCTGTCTTGGTTTCAATGCAATCGGAGTGAGCAAAATTATCAATTGCACGCGAAACCGGCCTTTGCTAATGATTATCAATAACATTTAAATGTCGGTCCATAAATGCAACGACGTAGCATAACTCAACGTCATCCCGTTTTATATAAAATAGAGGCGCTTTTTGTCAACAACCAAAGGAATGTTGCGTAGTGACATAGTGCATCCTTCTAGAATGTCTGCACCCTTTTATGTCATAAGAGGTTGATCTCTGATAGCCAATCTTATTCTTTTTTTTAATTTGGTCTAAATTTGAAACGGTGTAGATAATGGGTATGAGTAGTTGTTGATGTAAGCGTTCATAGGTTTCCACGATTTGAATGTGTCTTCAAAGACTTGACATCACAGAAATTACACTGAAGATGACAAAATACTGAAACGCCAGACCCAGCAAATATGGCCGATCAAGATGACCGGTAACAATCAAATTACAAACTTCTGTGCTTATACTCAATAACAAACATCAATAAACCATATGTTATAACAGATCGACTAATGTAATAAAGTAAACCGAAGTTGTTTGCGAGGCCTAAGTAGAACGATTTGTGTGGATCTCAATACAATTTCGGATGGACCTTATTTCTCTATAATGAGACAAAACCTGGCTTGTCAGAAAACTCTGTTTCTTCCTTTTTTCTCTACAGTCCGTGGATATGTAGAACGCCACTGCAATATCCATAATTTTATCCTGAACACTACACCACAATAGTAGCTACGGGAGAGCCAATGAGTACAATGCCAGTGCCTAAAGTAAAATAGCCAAAATGACGAAAGATTCACCAAAAAGATAACATATTTTCCACCTGGGCTTCTGAATCGCTAGCTGCGTTAATACACACAATATCAACAGGAGTTATGGATGGAACTGCACATTGCATTGATGCTCTGTTACACGTCTAACTCCCGCACTTGGCTTTGTCGCATTCTTAATTTCTGCGTTGATGTTACATGTCTGAACTCAAGCTAAGATAAAAAAATCCCTAAACCCATCTGTCAGGCAAAATAAGCAGTCCCTCCGTAGACCATAGACGAGGAAAGTACATGAATAAATAATATGATTTAAATATATATATAAACGTTTTGCTCACGTTGTCCTTTTTCGTACTCAAGACACTCACGTTTGATAGTGCGATTTGAAAAAAGAAAATTATACATTTTTCACTAGCGCTGATATCGATGTTTTGAGATCAGGGATGTTCTCCAAGAATGACTATTAATATCACAGAATGTCGCTATAATTGTCACTTTTAGAGCACGTCCCTTATCCCAAAACATCAATATTTCACAGATGTTAATTATTATTCTTTTTATGTAAGGTCTTGGTTGAGATAAAAAAGTCAGTGTCACGAGCGGCATTCGAACCCACGACCTTCGGCTAAATACGCCGCCGCTCTACCACTTGAGCTATCGTGACTTCGATCCTTTCGAACACCAACTCTCTATCTCAACCTACAACCCTTCGAATTTTCTCTCTTTTGCCATTTTCAAATGTCGAGTAATCAGGATTCGATTCTCAGCAACTTATGCAGTAGCCACGGGAACATTACAAGAATCAAACCATTGAATATAGAAGGTAGAAAATAAATCAATATTCCTACAATTAGGTTTAGTAAACCCTGAAATATAAAATTGTTAGGAAAAGAATTTCAAGGAACAAAAATGACAAAAACAGAATAACACCGTCAAATTTAATTATATTACAGGAAAACTCTAATTGAAAATAACGTTGCGAATTTCATCAGCAACAAAGAATTTGACGAAATAAAGTCGTTTTTGCATACAATTTCCCAGTAGCGCGGATATTCTAGTGCGCTGCGATTATCAGGGAGGATGGGATGTACCAGTCCCCCTCTTATTATCTCATAATGGGCAGACGAGGGAAAATATGCTGTGCCCAATGAGCGTGGCCGAGATAAAAAACGAGAAGAAAAGAAAAAATTAGAATCGGGGGAAGATAACATTTAGACGAGTATTGTCTGTCTGCCTTTGTCAGCCGGATGATTATCCGTTTCACGCCTTCATTTGCGCCCCGGGCAGCACCCCACCCACAGCCCGGCGAGGGGTCGAAGCGAAACGATGCGGCCGGCCTGATGATTCCATTTCTGCCTTCACGCTCCGTGCACAAATTAAACCTTTTTACATAAATTTTCCATTGTAATTTTTTTTGGACGAATATTTTATATATGTTAGTCGATCAATGGTGTGCTTGTAAACGGAGAAGAAAAAGTCCTTAAATTGCCTTGTCAAGAAAGCAGGTTTTGCTGATGATATAACAACAGCATTAAATAAAGAAAATATTGAATCTCTTAGAAAAGATAATATTACACTCATCTCCTTCCTTTGAGAATAGGTTTAATGGGTTATATTAAATAAAGAGAAAACAAAAATTATTGTTCCATAATTAAGTAATATGGCGAAGCTATTAAGCTGTTCTTGTAAGTTGGCCGTTACCAATCATTTTACTCTGTACATCTTCCCTGAGTTATTCTGTGAGACGAGTTTCGGCATTTCGTTATCTCTGGAATGATGTTGTGATGCCAACTCTCTTTTATAAGGTGAGGAGTTGGATGCATATTTCCTCGTTGTTTTGGGGTGCTTTAAATGCATCTGTAATGTCCGCATGTTCATCACTTCCAGACCACAAGACGAAATATCATATGATTTTGGTGAATTTATTGGGAATAGAAATTAATCCGGAATTGAATACTCTTTACTTCCAATAATCTTTTACGCTTTTCAGCTACTAGTTTATTTGTTAAGAAATATGTCTTCAAAAGTGTCTAAGAACTTCGATTTTTTTCATTCCCTCATTCAATCGGTTATAAAATATTTATTAGAGTGGAAGTTATTCAGCATCAGCAAAATAATCTTTGCTGTACAGAGGAGAACACTAAAGGCGGTGCTTTTTTCAACGTAATTTTCATTGTAATTTTTCTATGATTATGTACTTTCATAAAGGGTACTTAATCAAAGAAAAATTACAATGAAAATTAAACCAATTAAATTATGCATTTTTGCAAATTTACGTGATTCGAAACGCTTTCCTATATATTGGATACACAAGCACGAATGTAGAGCAACCGACGTGACTGCGTGGAGGATTTCTTCCCTTTTTTCCCTCATGTCATTGCACGTGATTTCAATTTTATCTATGAGCGGTTTCCTCGTTTCAGTGGGTGTTCTGTACAATACACTTTTCAGAGTTACCCATATGTAAAAATCTAGTGGGCTAAAATCAGAACTCCTCGCAGGCCATGCCTGGAGAAGAATGGATCTGATTTTTTTTACCAACTAATACGGCAATAATAATAATTTTCATTAAAAATACGGCATGTGCGATATGATTGGGTTACTATTCTCCTTGGGTTCCATTCACGTTTTTCTACCTTGCACAGGATATTTCATTAAGAAAAGTTTTAAAAAAATAAGATTGAGTTTGCTTTGAAATACTTACAAAATAAGGCAACTTTGGTAAAATCCTAGAACACTTTGATGGAAAAGTCATTGCATTAGCCACAATTGGGTATTTACAAAAAACATAGGTTTTGCCATTTGTCATTTTTTTGTTTCTGTATATTTCGACGCCCGAATCTTTTAACAGAAATGTTATCTTGTAAAAAATTTAATGTAAAATCGTTTTCGCGATACAAAACATCAAGGATATACAGTCCCATCAAAAAGCATTATTTGTTCATTATTGACAGACAAACCTGATAGGAATTGTTAAAATGCAAGCCCCAAGGCAGTTTTCTTGTGAATTTGCATTTTTAAGTAGAGATGGGTATTCATTAAGATTTTTCAGATGGCGTTCTTGTAAGTAATCCATTTTTCATCACTTCTGATTAAACGATAAAGAAGCGATTATTAACAGTGAGGATTGAGAAGTGATGAGCAAGTTGACAAGAGTCCCGGAAAGTAAATGAAAGTAATCACATGGACCGAACTAAGTCTAGCATAAAAACTTGATTCGTTTTTCGACATTTCTCCTAGTTACCGGGCTATCCAAATTAAATTTTCTTTAAATAAACGAATCATTATGTCGTTAAACTCAGAATGCTGTCGTCTTAACTTAATCATCCAAGATAACAGTTTCATCTACTTTTGCACCATCGTGGTTTTACTGTATCAACACACAACCTACAATTTATTTAACTTTAATTAATGTTGTTTCTATATATGTACTTATAAACTTTTAATAAATTTCCTGAAATATCATCTTTGGGCTTTAAACTATACCACACAACTATACAAATTAAAACAAAAACCGAAGTGAGAAAAAATAGTTTTAAGAACGATATTTGTAAACAAAATAAAAACCTGTTCTCGGTATAGTCTGGATCTAAAAGCAAATTCATTGTTACTGCCAAGCTTTCGACCTAGTTAAAGTGCATCATCAGGGCGAATAATCTGGATATCCGTATGAACTGGATGAAAAAAAATTATCTGTCAAGCTTTCGACATATTTTAAGGTACATCGTCAGAGCAAATGAATCTTAAAGTTGCTTACGAATTGATATAATAAATTTTTAATAGATGGTTGCAAATTTCTATGAAGATCGGCTCAGCCCCAACATTGCCAAGGACTGTGATTTGAAAGGACACAGACCTTCCCATATATTGAAGACTTAATTATATCCATTTTTCTTTAAGATTATTTTGTCCTGATGATGATCTTAGAATTGGTCAAAAGCTTGACAAAAATAGTTGAATTTGTTTATACATCCAGACCTACTGAGATCCAGAATATTCTTGAGTAAAAAGTAGACGGTACATCTAACAGTCTAAAAATAAAAAAACCTACAGTAAAATTGTGTTAAAAAAGCGACGTTATTTTATTTATAACTCATATTTTAAATTTTGGTCGTCAGTGCCTTATTACATTTAAATTTTCGCCAGTTACGTCCAAATCTCAATGTATTTTTGGTGCCTTGTTTTCCTTTTGTTTGCCTTATTTTAATAGACATAGGCTTGGGCCAATTTACGTGGTAGGCCTTGCGACCAATCATTTCTCCCTTTGACGTACGATTCCCCGCCTGGAAAAAATTGATTAAAAGTAATTGCCACAATTTGTTCAGAACATCCGCGGTTGAAGTTTCCCCCGACTTGTTTTTCTCTTTTTCTTTTAACTCCAACCCAAACTTCGATAATAAAATTCATCGTCCGAAGAGTAATAATTAGGGCAAATTTAAGTCACGAAAGAGCTTCTTACTTCCTCTCCGGATCATTAGAGAAGCAAATAATAAGACTCGAAATTGCCTTCGTCAAACGTCGGCCTAAAAGAAAAACACCATCGATCCGAAATTCGTCCTGTGTACTTCATACTCATTGAATCCAGACAAAACATGTCCGCTTCTACATTTACGAACGACAATTTCTTACTACAATTGACAAACCAAGTTCTTGACTTTTTATAAGTTTCCAAATTCACGAATAAAACTATTTTTTAATAGGTTTATTAATTTCATTTGTCAACAGATAAATATACCTAATTTAATGTATAATTAATTGGCATGTTAATTCTTCAAAATCTGCAAATACTTAACAAAATACCTCCTTACCTATCACGTTTCCATATTCCTGCTATCAAAGATATTTTTTTCACGTTCACCTACAATTTATTATTAGTACTTTTTCCATGGTTTTTGATCCTAGATTTATATTGATACAACGCTTTATTATACTTAAACTATATTTTTTCTTTTGTTTTTCGGTTGACTATAGTATTAATTTTAATGATTATTTGGAGATTGTGAGATGCGTTCTTGTGTTACGTAGGTTTTAGAAAAATATTTTCTTTATCGTGCCAACTTTTCGATCATTATAGAAATCATCTTCAGGGCCTGGGATTTGTAAACTTTGTTTTAATTATACAAATATATGTAGGATGTGGAAAAAATATATACAATGCTTGAAATTTTAGATTCAATCAAAGTATTTGTACTTACTCGAAGTGTTTATTTTCTGTGTAGATGTATCATTATTGTGTGTCGTGTAGAGAGTGCCAGTGAGATATTCATGTTTTATGTCTAAATACGTTGGATTTTGAAGGAGTGGGGAATGAAGACACTAAGCAACATAGCTATGTTTGCAAAAATCCCAAACAAAATCCTACAGCGCTGGCTACCCAACATTTTGAACACCAACACAATTTCGACTTCAACAATCCAAAAATATTACACACAGAACAAAACAAACATAAACGTAACTCTTTAGAAATGGTTTACATCAACAGAGATAAACATAGCATCAATTACAGAACATACATATGTAAACTCAGTCGCACAATAATGACACATCTACACAGAAAACAAACACTTTGAGCAACTACAAATACTTTGATTGAAACTAAAATTTCAAGCATTGTATAATTTTTTTCCACATCCTACATGTATTTATATAATTAAAACAATGTTCACTAATCCCAGGCCCTGAAGATGATCTCGATAAAGATCGAAACGTAGGCACGATAAAGAAAATGTTTTTCTAAAACCTACGTCACACCAGACCGCGTCTCCCGATCTTCAAATAATCATTAACTAACGGACACTAAACACCATACATTTATTTTAATACACGAATAGTAGTAAAATTAGTAGTAATTAGTAATGTAAAATAGTTGATGTCTTCAAATGTAAAAATAAATTAAAACGAAATCTGGTAATTTAGGGTAAAAATAAAATAACCAATCTACACTAGAATGTGAACAATCATCCATCCAGTGACTCTGCTAGGCTCTCATTGCCCGACAGGTTGCGTGGCCACTGCCGCTTTAATGTCCTAGGAAGATTATTGGAAATAGTATGGGATGTTTGTAATGTTCGGACTAAGGGACTATGGAATGTTTAGGTCATTATGGAAGTTACGGCGTAACCAAATGCCCCTCAGACCAACACGTCAGCAAAGTCTCGCGGGTCCAGACTCCCGCCAATCATCTTAATCAGAGTTTTATTAAAATATAATAAAAATCATAATCCCCAAATATCCTTGGCTCGTGCGATAGCCTCCTCCCCGTCACTCTCTCGGTTTAAACTTAACTGTACTGTTTTGACAATAAAGTTTCTTTTTTAAAAAGTCTTCTTCGAGCGATTACTTAACCGCCGCCCGGAACAGGGACCGCGAATAGCTAAAGTTTTGAAGTCGTGACCATTTGTCCCGCAGTTGCATCCATTTGACTCAACGGAACTTTTAGCGTGCACATCGGTGCTTTGATCGTGGTTCAAGGAAAATTCTCGTTCAGACCGAAGAAATTCTTACTGCGACCATTAGTCTCATCCAGGAGGAAACGTCTTGAAAATCGCCCAAGACAGAAGAAAAGAAGAACCAGCAACCTGGAAAATAAAAACACTACCATAGGAGTAAGTAGCCATCTTTCGCTTATTAAGCCTTTCAAATTAATCCTCCCTTCTAGCAAAAAAGAATCCAAAATTTAATTATGAAATAACAAAAGAAGGCCATGACACATTCCTTTCTTAGATGGAAACCCTTCAGAACTAGATTTCTTTTGTGAAATTTTGGAAACTGCATAGAGCGTATTGTGTGCTGAAAATATTATTGAATGAGATAATAACCATACTGTTTTATTCGTAAAAGCAAAAAGCCCTGCCAGAAATGTAATTATTTACCATTATTTAAATCATTTACTTACTTTAATTAAATATTTGAAACACAATTTTGCTGGTTCAAGGTCATATGAAATCCAGTTCCAAAAATATAAACGAATACTCTTATTCCATATATAAACTCCCAGTTGGATCCAAAAACGGAGTTATTTAAATGTGCCATTTAGATGGTGAATGTAAAATTTAAAACCTTTATTCCATTTTCCAGTATTTCATTATGTAAACTATACTTAAAAATTATTAAAAAATAAGTAAAGAGACATTAATTATATTGCTTTAAATTGACCTAGCCGAATGATTCATTAGCAGTTCCATGAAATTTGTGTTTCCGGTTTATAAATAACACCAAACTTCATACTTCCAGTTGACGTTAATCGATGCGAGTAAAACGTAGATACTTTGGTTAAAATCGTGGCAGTCTGAGTGATTTAAAAAGTTATGAACAATTAATCGCACATACTCTAGTGTTTCATCGAGTAATGACATACTGAAAAATCGCATCATAACGCCTTCTACACCTTCCAAAAAAAAGTCTGCCAAGTGGGTGGGCAGTATAGCTTCCCGACATTTTGTTCATGTGCATGCGCATATGTTATTAAAATTCATATTCGATCATCTAGAAAGCAACCTGAATAATCCTTGAAAATTTCATAAGAATTAAAAACTGGGTTCAGAGGTACAGTTGTGTACGCGATAGTACATACGAATGCGCAGGCATTAACGTTGATACGATTGCGAAGAAATTCAGAGAAAAATATCTGGAAAGCAACTCTCCTGTCAATTAAAAAATTTCAACAAAATCCGTGAAATGATTTCGGAGATATGGGATTATACGTTTATCCATTCGCATTCGCATATCTTAATATTTTTAGGAAATCAACGAGAAATCAATACGGTCATCCAAGATTCCAATTGTTTTCAGGGATTTTACTTTACGTCTTATACCGTCTCCAAGGTTTTTTGAAGGGTTAATTTGAAATTTTAATAAGTTAATTTGGTGCAAAAAAAAAGGACTAATTAGAAATTAAAAAGAGCTAATTTGACGAAAAACTATAAAAGGCAATGTCCACGATACAAATTTTCATTCTGAACTGACACGGTTGCATGACTTCTCCTGGCCTGAGTTTGTGTCACGATATACCATCTATACTCGAAGATCAAGGGTACGGTTAAGTACCTCAAAATGAGTTCGGACAAAAAAGTCACGAAGGCTTATGATACCATGTTGTGCCAACAAGACGATCAGTCATCAATTCAAATTAGCTTACTGACGAGGATAGTCACTATACATTACAAATAAAAACCCCTACACCAATATCAAGATAAAAAACTGTTCAGGAATCAAAGTTTTCATAACCCACAAACAGACGTTAAACCGAGACTATCCATCTAGTGAGAGTCTATGAACTAACGCAAATAAATTGAATTTTAAATTGAAATTTTTTAAATGAGTGCTGACAATAATTTCATGTTTATTGACTCTACTCTGTCCCACCAAGCAATATAAGTTCTTTCTCTTTGCTATTACAATTTTTTTAAAATTCAATCTACTAGTGGTTACACAAATTGTCTTTGATCTCTGAGAACCAACCAGCCTCTATTATATTCTATTATCAAATTGTATCTGATAAAGGGTATGCCTCCAGAAAGGTTCGGGGTCAGCGATGGTTAGCACATTAATTGTAAGAGTATTCCTGTTTTATTGCGACAAAAAGTTTTATTGTTTCATTAAAACCCAAATTCAATCCATTCTGGGCGTTCAAAGCGTGAAAAGGTTTATATCGGATGACCATTTGTTGAATTGGTGAACCCGGCTTTGCAGAACCCCATTTTGGATATTTACCAGATATATTTTACCCACGTCTAAACGTCCCAGAAAAAAAGGCCGGTATTAGCGGCCAACGACGAAAGGCTAAAGTACTTCCAAGTTATTATCTGGATACAGGGGCATTAGCGCGCCATCTTGGCCCATCTACATAATTGTGGCGGATTCAAGGTAACAGCAGGGATTACTCCTGTAACATCCCAAAGTATTTAAATTGTCCCTTTCAAAAGCCCGATCCGGAAAAACTTACTACTTTCTTCCTACATAACAGGAGTGAAAATCATAATGTAAATTAAATACAAGTCACTAAAAATAAATCATAAATTCTTGCAAATCATGTCTGTCCTTTCAGAGCAAATTTTTAAAGATTACTGTTTATCATACATCAACAATATAAAAACCAATAAAAAATAAGTCCTAAAATAGCATCTTGTTAGCATTATTTACTTAAATAATTCAATATTTGTGGAAGCTGAAAAATGAGAAGGTATATAGGTTTTCTGCAGAATGAGACCGGATTTTCTACTCTCTTTCAAATGAACACGTCAAACATTATTATATTTGCAAAGTAATTATATTGCCCGATTGTAGAAATTTGCAAACAACCAGAATTAAAAGAAACATACATAACAACTTTAAAACATCCCTCACATTAGAAAAATTTGAGATGTTTATTATATTGTGATTTAAATAACAGTATTCTCAGTCAAATAATTTTTTATAGTCAATTATTAATTTTCGGGGAAAGTGTAATAATAATTAAACTATTCACACTTATCTAATAGCAGAAAACATGGGTCACAATATCTGGAGACAGGAGAATTTCCATCCAAAGTAAGTGGAAATTAATTTTTGACTTTTTACCCCTCTTAAAAACACACACAAAGTAAGAGAGAGAGAGAGAGAGAGAGAGAGAGAGAGAGAGAGAGAGAGAGAGAGAGAGAGAGAGAGCAGGGTAAATTTTCTCCTTTCTCTCACTCTCCCTTTTTCTCTCCCTATCACTCTCTCCCTCTCTCTCAGTCTCTCTCTCTCTCTCTCTCTCTCTCTCTCTCTCTCTCTCTCTTTCTATCACTCTTCAAATATAATTGACTAAAATGACTGCAAAAGTAGAATAATCAACGAGATAATACAATCAATGTGAAAAAGTTAGGGATTAGAGTTCTATCTGACTGCCTCGCTCATTCTCTCTCTCTCTCCCTCTCTCTCTCTCTCTCTCTCCCCTCTCTCTTTCTCTCACTCTCTCTCTCTCTCTCTCTGATTATCTATCTATCTATCTATCTTATATATCCATCTAGCCACCTATCCATGTATCTATCCATCCATCTATCTCTCACTCTATCTATCCTATCCCTCACACAAACTCTTCCCTTACCACTCCTGTATTCTGATGCAGACCCTCATGACTCTGTATTCTGATGTAAAGAATAGCATACTCAATTGCGAAGAAAATGGTATTGGATGTGAAACGAGGGACTAGTTTTTTAATAAAATTGTTGTGTGGCCTTTCTACGTACTCCGCAGATCATAAGATATGCTAGAATCAAAGAGATATTACAAATAATACAGTCGAGGCTGAGTGGAGCACCTGCGTTCGGAGTTTATTTTAGAGCTTGATTTAAAAGGGGCTATTGAAACCAGCCTTGAATAGTCTGAAGGACTCGCTCCAGATTTTCCGACTTGCTAACGATCCTTTGAAGATAATTGGGAGAAAGGCGTACTTGTTGCTTTAAAGACAATAAGTTGTATAATAAGAGAAATTGAAATTCTCATTTTAATGATGCCTGCGTTAAGTATTAGCATGACTCACTTCTTTAATGCATCCATTCAACGAATGCAATCATAAAAGTCATTGAAAAGGGGATCAGCGTTTAAATGAAGCGTTTGTTACTTTAGCACTCCCTTCTACCATTTAAAAGGGTTCGGCTCTAAGAAAGGATAATCTCGTGAGTCGACTTGGTTATTACTAATAGGTAGTCTCTCCCTTAAATGAATTAGATCCTAATTCAAGTTGTGGCAACTCTTCATATTTATCCCCACGCTATGCCACTCCGCCGTCTTCAATTTGCTGGAGATCCGCATGGAAATTAGGTTTACAATTAGTGCTTATAAGTAGAAAATCCTTTATTTTTTTCAACAAATACGTAAATTTAAAGGCACTCTCAAATCACTGTGAACTTAACCAATCTGAATAAAATAGTTCCTCTAATAAACTACTCCTTAAATTCTTTTTACACCCGAAGGCAATATCCATCAAACAAGCCTGACCTGAGATTTCATGGATTTTTTTACGGTGCGAACTTGGGCCTCACAGATTATGAGCTTGCCCCTAATCCAAACGAAGTTTTCTTTTTGAAATGACCTCAAAGGCCTTAAAACTTTGATAAGACATAGACATCATTCTTCCCGAAGTATTACAAAAATTACGTCACAACGATGGTAGAATCTTTTTTTTCTTCTTTGGAAACTTTGTTTTAAAATTGAATTCATGGTCGAATAAGCTCTGAAATTGGACTTACTAATGAGATTCAAAGGTCCGGCGTGTCCCCTTAAAAGGACTCTGGAGCCCCCGTTGAAGAATTTTCCAATTTCGGTCCAAGAGTATAGTCGGATCTAATCATTTGATTTTCAAACTTTGAGGGAAAAGGATCCGTTCACGCCCAAATGACGCAAATCAATAGATGAAGGAAAAGGAAGAGATTTTAACCAGTTTTGATCCTCGTTTCGTTCTAAAGAGCATTCCAAAGCTGCCTTCAACGCCGTAAACGCCCCCGGGGTCGTATGGGCTAATGGAAGCAGACTTTTTCAGATTGAGATTAACAAAAGTAATTAACATTTCAGAAATGATTAATTATTAAATGTTACATTTTCCTCAACAGACTGTTGATTATCAATATCAATAATTCAAATTTTTAACTAATTTTGTTAATATAGCAAACGAGAACGATCCATGTGTGAAATATTTAATTTAAATATTATGATATTTTAATTATATATTATAAAAATTTATATGGGATGAGAATCTACTAAGATTTTCGTGGCATTACTTTCCTTATTTTGATAACTCAATGAGGATAGCTCAATTCTTTGCCACAAGTCATCTCCTTTTGTTTAGAACCTGTTCAAATTTTTCCAAAGTCATCATCCCCATTAATTTTTTTTTTGAAGCAGCAGTCAGTCAAATTTTAGAAATAAATAAAACCGGCAAACTCATCTTGGCTGAAATGGGTAAAAATGTAGTCCACGGGAATCTTGGAAAATGGGGGGAATAAAAATGTAGTTAAAACCTTGGAAATTGGGCACTAGTACGATATTTATTTTCAAATAAATACATTTTCATAATCTTATTTTACTAATGAACGGTTGAAATAGAACTTTTACATAAACACCTTTTCATTTTTTACCAACGTTTCGACCTTTACTCGGTTCATCCTCACGGTCTTGGTGTATTACAAACATGTGTTGAATGGAAAAAAATAAATATACAATAAAGGTGCAAATAATATAAATTTTGAGCCAAGTATTTCCTACTCACATTAAGTGTGATGCTATTCTTGTAGTGTCGTATTTGTTTCATGTGAAATTGTTGTGAAACGTGAATTTGTATTCTGTTGTTTTTATATGAGTGTGAAAGGGTAAATCTTGGAAATTTTCTTTGATCATAGGGGATTTTATTTGACTCAAAAGACGTAGAGAATGGTAATTTTCTGGATTGGATTTGTGATTTAGGGCTTATTCAATAGGCACAGTTACTAATATTAGAAAGAAAGTTAATTATTACAAACTGTAACGGAGGAAAGAAAAATATCAAAATAAACTAGCTGCTGCTCTAACCGCTGTTACAATAGCTCAACCGGTTAGAGCAGCGGAGTATTGAGTGGAAGGTCGAGGGTTCGAATCCCGCTCGTGACACTAACTTTTTCATTTCAACCAAAACCTTACATAAAAAGATTAATTAATTGAAAAAAGTAATTTGGTCAATCAGACCACTAAATGTGATGGATATAAAAATAAAGTTTGATATTTTATATACTTTATGACGTTGGCGTAGTACGGCTGAGTTTGTATTTTCGGAAATGATTATCTCTGTTAATACATACGATTTATAGAAAGTTGCGTTTGTATTTGTTTTTTACGTGTTTGGTATTTGTATTTTGTAGAAATCAAATTTTTGTTTTTCACAATGGTGTGTGGCCAATACTGGCGGATTGATTTTTGGTATTTTACAGTCAGTTTTTCCGTTTTTATATATATTACAATGTAATCCCAATGTATTGTACTGATACATTCATTGAAATTACGTGGCAATACATGGAAAAACAGAAAAACAACACATATAGTATTGCGTACAATATATTTTATAAATTACATCGGATGTGTAGACTGTTGGTTTTGGGTCTTTGACTTTGGAAAACATTGTGTATTGTTTTGTAGTTTTTGAAAGTTATTTTTATTAAGTCTGAGGAATGAACTGAATTAATTTGTGTGACAATGTGGGCGAATGGATGGACATGTATATTGGTTTGTCTTTGTTGCATTAGGTTGTTGATGCGTTGTGTACTGTGGAGGATGTTGTTTTGTGTAATGCTGGTTTGTAATTGTTTATGAATCTGTTAATAATATTTTTAGTTGTTTGTTTTTTGTATATTTTTTTGACCACCCGTCACTAAGTAATAATTTTATTCATTACGGAAAATTCATGTTTAAGCAAAATTATTATGGAATCTTAAGTTCTAACTTAGGTTTTTTTACAGTTTTTCCGTTAATAATTTAACAATCCGAAGATCTTCAGTTTTTAACAGCGTATTGTGCCAGTAGCTAGTTTTATGATAGTAAAGGACGGCGGTTTTTTCCCCGGATTAGCGACCTATCGATATATCATTTGTAGATATAAATGATCCATCAAAGTTTCCGGACAAGAGCTTTCTACATTAGATAGATCAGGCTCGCCGTGACCAGGGCTATGTTCTTTCGCATTCTTTCCACGACCTTCTTCAGCCCTTGGCACCAGAGAGGGCAAGATTGATGGAGCACGCTTCATGAAACAAATGAAACTCGTTCCGCCGGATTTGATGTTATACGAGTAGATTGTATTTGAGCAATAAAAGTAACAATATCGTTAGCCAAGGTAACATTAACTGTGAAGTTATCATATACACTATCATTGACGTTATTTTTAATAATACAGGAACAATTAGTGGATTGATAAAATATGCATAATACTGTGTGTAGGACTTTCGCCATCATCAATGGTTGGTTTAACTAGAATTCTAGATATATTTTGACAACTGATAATGGCAAAAGGCCGTAACGAGTCTAGCAAATCAGCAAAGATAGGCAGACCAAAACGAACTCTAAATCTACAATTGAATCCCCCCTCCACCAAAGACCATGAGAGGAAATTTCGCACTATGCACTGCATGGATAAAAAGAACGTATACACGACAACAATATGAAAAGGAACAAATATACTATAGCATTTAATGAAGAAATAAAACGAAATATTTTAGACATATCAACAATGATTTATATCATTAGGTAAGATAATTAAAACCTTCAAATTCACCATTTGCAATTACTTTTCAATTAATTAAAGTTTTGGTCGAGATAAAAAAGTCAGTGTCACAAGCGGGATTCGAACCCACGACCTTCGGCTAAATACGCTGCTGCTCTACCACTTGAGCAATTGTGACTTCGACTCACTCGTACACTAACTTCCCATCTCATCCAAAACCTTAATTAATTGAAAAGAATTTATTTGGTCAAGCGGACCACGAAACCTAATAAAATTTGCAATTACCTTTTTCAAGACACTATATATATCATTTAATTACCAAAATTGTTTTCAATCAGTTAATCAATAAATCGTAAATAAAACAATATTATTACTACTATTTATGAGAGTAAATTGAGCCTGATCGGTGAACAAGAAATTAATCGATCCGTATTCAAAGAAATCTATTGTACAGAAAGTGTCGCAGCTGTCAACACCAATGGAGAATAAACACTATGGAGTATAAAGACTAATTTACGCATCATCAATGAATCCAGAAACCCCCATGACATCTGCTAAGAATTGACATTTCGACTGGTTTTTATTGTCCGTTTTTAACTGAGATGCACTATCGATTGAAAGTTGACCTGACATGGGGCCAATTTGAAATAAAAACGCACCGTTCCGAAACTAAATAATAATTTGAAAGGAAAATAAATATGTCTTTCCTCGATTTGCTTATAGTTTCATGTACAATTAAATAAAATGTTGAGATTATATAGTATCTAACTGTGTTTTTCCTTCTGATTGGCCTCATCCCTGATCATTTTTTAATGTTTAATTATAATTTAAGACTGATAACTAATAATATCGAAAAAAGAATCACTTTAGTCTGTTTTATGATGTCTGATACTTTAATTGTGGAAGTATAGTACAACCGTGCAAACTTAAAAATATTAAATGTCAGACGACACGAGTCTGAGAGATATTACTTTTTTTTTCTTTTATTTCAGTCGATACAATTAAAGGTATATGATTTTATACCCACACATTTCTAAAAGTATGTTATTTTAACGGATTAAAAAGTGATTTTGTTTGCACCCTGCATGCTTTGAATTCCCTATTTATTTGTATCTTCATTATTTGTATCAATGTCATTTTAATTCCATTATATTTCCTGGTCCGTTTGAACAAATAACTTCTTTCAATTAATCAATCAAGTGGTAGAGTAGCGGCATATTTAGCCGAAGGTCGTGGGTTCGAATCCTGCTCGTGGCACTAACTTTTTCATTTCAACCAATACCTTACATAAAAATTAAACATCATTAATGATGGTACGTTTACTTTCAGTGTATGGCCTGGCAGGCAAACTAAATGTTCATTCTCTATGTGTCAACAACTCATAAATAAATATACGGATAGTTAATTTGTTTTCTGTAAATAAAACACGATAACGCAAAAAAATATTGTCGGTTGAATTTAGTGATGCAAATTATATTATGCTAGTCAGTTAGGTCAATAGAACAGTTTAAGTTATAAAGGTCATGGAATTACAAAATACCTCATTTGCCATATCTCAATCGTAACGGCAATAAATTATTATATCGCAATACCCGGTCGCTATTAAGTATTAGAATTGTACGCAATTTTACACAACATTTCAATTGATGAAAGGCAATTAACCATTTTGAAAGAATTTGTATAAGGGAAAAAACACTTTAATTGATAAAATTACATTTTATACTTGTAAAAGAAAGTGTATTCTTGCATTATTAAAAATTATTCTTTAACATTTTAAAGAACAATTATGACAAAGAATGCGATTTCTCATTTCCTCTCTGTATTTCCGTCAAAATTCTGATTTACATGCCTTAAATAGTAGTGGATAACTCAGAAATACAATAGTTGAACGTTGTGTTTGTAATATCAACTTCTAATTAAGAATCTTAAATTTAATGAATATATTTTTACACCAAAAAAATGGTGCTTTTATTATGCAATTAAATTTTTATAAACAAATAATGGGGAAAAAAGGCAAATAATAAAGCGTGGACTGTTATATTGGTGTAATTTTTTGCAATGGGGTTTCCAGTCGTGAATGTCCTTTCTATTGGTAAGAATGCAAGATAAATGTTAATTTTTAAGGAAGGCGTTTAAAAAATAATTCAATTATAGGTTCGGTGGGCGGCCGTTGTGTGAGATCGTACGTGGTAAAACATTTTTCTTGAAAAGGGCGATACAGCAGGGCCGGAAACTGAATATAGCAATCCATTTTGTGGGCAGAACATCGCTCGACTTCGAGGAAGAGAGGGCCGGCTGTAAACTATTGGGGCGGAGGTTGCTTTGCATAAACATACAAGACTTGAAAAACTTTGGCCCAATATAAATGAAAAAACAAAACAAATTTACTACACCAAATTTCCATTACATTTTTCGCAATGGACGAAATGTTCCCTCATTTTCCTCTCTCACTCTTTCTCTCTCTCCCTCTCTCTCTCGCTCTCTCATTATCTCACTCTCTCTCACTCTCTCTTCTCTTCTCTTCCTTCTCTCCGTCCTTCTGGCTCACTGCCTATCTTACTAGGCTTTCTTTCCCCTCTTATCTCCCCGCATTTCTAACTATCTATCTTTCTGCCGATATTTCAGTTGTTTAGACTAATTTATTGTATAGACGTGAAACCCTTATAAGAGTGTAAGAACAATAAAAAAAGAGTAAGCGACAGTTTAGACAAAAAGTAAAATATTTAGCACATATAGTCTTTTTTTATATAATGTGTGAATAAAGAATTTTTTTTTAAATTGTTTTTCATACAAATTTGTGGGAAAGAGTAATTGTGCTGGGTTCCCGATCCAATTTGTCTTCTGTCAAAATGAATTCCTTATATGTTTCTACAATATTTTTTAAATTATCGTGGTTCAAAAAGTTCTCGTCTGTCTTAATCCTCCCATTTATCTTTTTACTATAGAAATTATATCATTAAATAGGTTTGGTGAAATACGAAACGTGTCAGACTAAACCTGCAAGAGTAGGCGTGCCCGGGATGATTAAGAACTATGGAAATAGACGTGAACATGCTGACAGCACAATTCAAATAATGTTTCACAATTCAATTTATAAAATGTTTGTACTATTCAGTAGATGTTTATTAAATTTATAAATTTAAAGTCAAATCCAACAGTGGGATGTTTATCACTGTAAGGTTTGCAATAAAGGAAATACATATTGCTTTTCTCCTACAATTTTTTTTAAGTCAGTCTGATGCGCACCGTAAAAATGTACTCCTATTTTTACGACAACTGGCTTAGGGGAGATAAAATTTATATTTCTCTAAATTGGATTGCCGTGGCATATTAGATACTACGACTATGCACCGAAAGGGAGTGCGTAAGGAGATAAATTAAGATTTACATATTTAAACACTCTCAAAACAGTGGTGAGACAAAGCTTAATTTCCTTCCTTCTGGGAAAACGTTCAGCGAACGGCATGGAGAGGATAGAGAGGCTATCCTATTTTACAACAGATGAACAAATATTTGCTCCGTGTATTAGCAAAAGGAAGCCGCGTGCTGTCTATTGTCTTGTGCCAGATAGCACGTGGTGCTTGGTGCTCGGCGGTTGCCTCCAGACGATAATCCTGGGACCATCTCGGTGAGATCGCGCTCCCAATTAAGTAGAAATGTTAATGAACTATTGTTACTGGCAACCACCTAGCCGTGGTAGCACCGGTATCAGATTCAGACGCGCCGGATGGGAAATAATAACCATATCAGATGTCTTTTTACATATAAACAACTTAATTAGCATAATACGGGCGAACGGTTAATTAACAATCATTAAACTTATCACTTACGTTCATTTGGTTAATTGGATAATTCGACATACAGTATCGATGTAATACCAATTACGGCCTCGCTGTATCTTCCTGTTTCACCTGCCGCTCAAAAATCAGACTTGAAAGATTATGGGCGTATTTAACGTATACACATACTAAGGTGAAACAAAATCGTTGTTAAGATAGTAATTCCTAAAACTATTTCTTGAAGCACAGGTTTATACTGGGTGTTCGGCTACTCGTGTTACAAACTTTGCCAGTTGGTTCTAAATTCAAGACGGAACCAAAAAGGCTTAATTAACTATGGACGGAATCTCAGCAGTTTCGGAGTCATTCCCCTTTTTCTGATTTTTTAAGATTTCACGACTTTGCTTCAAATAATCAATGATAACTCCAAAACTAAAAGGTTTTGGACAGATCCGTTCATACCATTGAAAACTACTTCAAATTTCCAATAAGATGTTATCAATACTAAATTTGTAAACGTTGGTAATATTAGTAGCGAGAACTTTGAAAAATATTTTTTCTCAAAGTTGAAAAACTTACTATGGAGATTCTGAACTACTATTTCCAAACCTAGAGAGCAGCAAATTTCAGAAAACATACTCAATTTAACATCCTTTTCAATGATGTAATTGCTTTTTAATTACTTTTTTAAAGATGAAAAAATCGATGAAGGAAAGGAAAACCCGTGTTGACGGATTGGTAATAAAAAAAACTTAAGGAGATTTTTAATGAATAAGCTAAAAACGTTTTGAATCTTAAAACTCTTTTATTCCGGGGAATAATCATATAATAATTCTACAATCAAAGTTAAAGTCGTGTTGGTAAATAAGTAAATATTTGCATATTTCGGTTTCGAACCCAAATTAAAAAACATTTAATAAATTCATTCAAAATTTTCTTAAGTTTTTTATGTTATTTTTTTAATCTTTCCACTTTACCAATCAGTCAACCACGGTTTTTTCCGTCCCTTCATCAATTTCTTCATTTTTGAAAAAAGTAATTAAAAAACAATTATATCACTAAAGAGGATGGAGTACGTTTTCTGAAATTTTCTGGTCTCTAGGTTTAAAAATGGTACTTTAGAATCACCATAGTAAGTTTTCAACTTTGAAAAAAAAATGTTTTTCAAAGTTCTGGCTACTAAAACGCTTATTTCCCCAACGTTTGTTAGTGTAGTATTCATCAAATCTCATTGGAAATGTAATTTCGTTTTTAATGTTATCAACGGATTTGTCCAAAACCTTTTAGTTTTGGAGTTACCATTGTTTATTTGAAGGAGGGTGGTAAAATCTTAAAAAATCAGAAAAAGCGAAATTACTCCAAAACTGTTGAGATTCGGACCGTAGTTAATTAGGCCTTTTTGATTCCATTTTGAATGTAGAATCTATTGGCAAAGTTTGCAACATTAATTGCCGAACACCCTGTATAAACAGTTCTATTAAGCTAAACTGGTTTTTCCGATAATATTTCGACATATTTCTGATACCACATGTGCCTAGAAGTAAAACATACGTTACACCAATTTTCCTTAGTTTTAAAGATTTAATATTGCAAATATTAGACGTGGACAGGAATAATCTAGACATCCATATTCTGGATGAAATAAAAAGTTGAACCTGAGTTACCCACTCTTCTAACTGTCAGACAATACATCCCGGGAACACAAGGAAGCATCGTCTGTCACATTTTTATATCAGTATTTTGTCGGCCTACCTATATCCTACCGAGGTACCCTAATACCATCATCACCACCTTCGCGGACGATACCAAAATTTTGTCCTCAAACTCGAATCCTAAACTACGTCGAACATCCAAGACATCCAAGAACCTTTGAAGACTGGTATGGCGACGACGGAATGAAAAAAAATATACTCAGAAAATGTATGTTCACATTGATAAAACAGTCTCAGATTGACGTTGAATCCCCACGAAAGACTTGAGGGACAACTACTCAACAGAAGAATTGGACGAGAAGACTTCTTGAACCAAAATCTGGCTTGACAATCTAAACTAAACTAACCTTATACAGACGTTACTTGGACCAGTTTGGACATATGGAGTGGAACTGTGGGGTCCTGCCAAGTCATCCAACATCCAGCACATCCGTTCTTCCAATTGTCAACGCTCCGTACTACGTCACTAACCTGATGGGGTATGAGTCTACCCAGGCATTTAACCCCTCGGGTCTTAGTCGCCCACTCTGCATAATAACGTCACTAACATTAGTACCCATAACGACCTCAATAATCGTTTTATCAACGAACTTATCCGTGTCCGATTCCTCAGTTTTCACACCAGTCTCTCGATTCATCCTAACCCTATTGCTCAAGCCCTCTCTACACACTCCCATCCCGAAAATCCGTCACGCCGCCTTAATCGACGATAGCCTCAAGACTTCCTCGCCACTTAATCCCTCACATTAATGATAAATTGGCTGGTTTATCACGGCATGGCATTGGTGTTAGAACTCTGGCCGTGTAAGAAATCGTTTTGTGATCAAATTTGTAATATGTGCGAATATATATAGAGTACAGTAACATAATTAAATTTAAAAAAAAAAAAGGTTTTTGATGTGTGATCATGGTTTGGCCTACAACAGAAAAATATTTTTTTCTAAATGGCTAATATTTCAATAATATTATTTTAAATGTTAACCATTTTAATTGGGTAATATTGTACTTGAGCGTCGTTTTAAATATATACTCAAGAAAAATCAAAAACTGGGAATCAGGTCTGCATCCTTTGTAAAAAGATAGTTCCTACTCACAGTAAGCGCTGTTTTGCAACGATCCGGATTTCGAGCCCTTTAGCTCATCATCAGGGTGAAGGACTTCTACAACCACGCCACTCGACATGAATTGCAAAAGTGAACCCACTGATACCCCCGCCAACGCGACGTTCCAATTAGCAGCTGGTTTTTTAATGGCGCTCATTTTGAAGTGCGAAAAGCGGGAATTATAACACAAATAAATATTATAGTAGTAAATACTGTAAGAAATTAATTATAAATTAGGGATTAAAGATAAAAGATAGAACTGAGAAACAAGAAAAGATAAAAGAAGAAATTCAGAAATGCCCCTAGTAACGCTAAAAATCAATATTAGTAGACTCTGAAAATTGCCTTCCTCGTTTAACCGAAGGCTGATAGAAAATTGGAAATTCGGTTGATTTCCGCACCCAGTAATAAAATATCGGGTTTGTCCTAGCGCTATCCGAATATTTGGATTTATGCGAACAAGCGGCCCCTCTTGCCCTAAAGCGAACTAATTTTGGTACAAATTGCACCGTCCTGCTGGCTTCCCGGTCGGACTAAGCTGTTAATTATGAATGCTAGATAGTGGATAATAATCCACAATTACAGTCAAACTGGTGTTTTGTAGCGGAAGAGTTCAGCAATTGGTATAACTCAAAATTTTTAAACTTTATGACCTGATTACCTATTACGAATTCTGCTTCCCCTACTTTCAATATTAGAAATCCAATGAACAACTCGTACTTGATACAATTTTATGTCAAAATCGTGTATCTCATGGAGTTCTCGAAACAATTAATATCAAATAAAAAAATAATTTAAATATACAAATAATGAACACTAGTTTAACTGTTAAAGCTATGTAAAATTGCACAAATAAAAAAAGCAAATTGTTGCTGGGATGAAAAATTAGCGTCACGAGCATGACTCGAACCCACTCGAGGCACTAATTGTTCAAATCAGCCACACTTTGCTTAAAAATAAAAAATCATTAAAAATAATTACATTGGTTAAGAGGACCAAGTAAAATACACACACACACACGCACTCGAAATGCATATATATATGCATTTCGAGTTTCTTCTACAAATCTACTAATCGACAAAATTCAACACTGATGATAGGTGTTGGTCTTTCGAGTCAGTGTACATAATGTTATACTCTTCGACACTGATCACTCTAATAAACATGTTATATATATGTATTTTACATCTAAAATGTGTGTAGATCCGGACGCGTTTCTGCCGACTTACATCCATTGTCCTAATCGCTCCGTGTGACGGCAGGCAAACGGTCGTCACGCGGTGCGGGTACTGTGCGGTCATGTGAGGTTCAGCCTTTAGTCTCTTTCCATTTCACGTTAACAGGGCATAACGTTGTGCAATAGTGTCTTCCTAGATTATGCTTTGACCGTGAAAGCTCTGAGAAAATATTACTTCTAAACGTAGCTAATAACAGTTGTAATAAATAAATAAAATAGCCAGTGGTTATTTCATAAATATCAAAATATAGCCTTTCATAGCGTAGTGAAAATGTTGATATAGGTAGTAAAAAAATTGAATGAGGAAGGCAAAGTAAAATCTAATAGGTTCAACAATGTAGTTCATTATCATAATAAAGCATCTTGAAAAGGTTTTCCACCCGTCTTTATTCTAGCCTGTATACATTATTTTTCAAAAGATTTGAATATTGTGACTAAAACACATGCAATAAAAAAAGGATATCCGTATTACGCGAAGAACAGGTCAAATTTTCTCAACTAACTGTGACTATAAATTAATAAATTATTCAAACAAGACTTAAATTACACATTTCAATCAAAGCGATGCAAAATTTCAACTGGCCAACCTATTTTTATGTAATTGTACTTTTATAAAAACTGTTTATGAAACACGAAAAAGTAAAATCGAAGCACTATATTAAATAACGTCAATTTCTTTTTATAAGAGCAGTAATTTTCAAGAAGATGGCTGTTGCATGTTTGCATGACTAATGTTACAAATTTTTCTGTTTTATGTTCTATCCCCTAGGATGCAAAAATGGTCACTTGGCCTTAGAACAAGCTTGTAATATAGTACTAAACAGAAGTTAGCAATCAAAAGCGTCGTGTATGAAGAGGGTTGGTTAATCTGAAATACAAAAGAAAAATGTTTTAACGAAATAATGGACTTTTTTCAGTTTGCGAGGTATTGTTGACACCGCCGCCCCTATTACACGAGTTGGTAAACAGCCGAGGAGCAAATTGGTTTTTAATAATGTCCCCCCACCTTAATTTACTTTTCTGCCTTAATGCTTAAATGCTTCAGTTTCATTGTGCTGATTTAACAAATCACAGGATCCATTCATTAAAGCCGTCTTGTCAACGGAGAGAAAGCCTCAAGGGAAAACCATGGCGGCCCCGAGAAAAGCCACTATTGTCCTAGCTCAGCCGTTGGTCTAAGACAAGACAAACAGACTTAAGTAAGCCGGCACCAATGGGCTCCAACGGCTTTGTACTTTCCCAATTCAACGACTGCTACTATCAAACTTATTTGTTTACCCTGATGAAAAGTTCTAAATACACATAATCCTTATTAACGGTCTTGAAGTCATTTAATTGAAAGAATTATTCATTTCTTCGATGTACATATTTTATTCATGTGTAGATTTCGGTTGATGAATGTTGGTAACTCAAATTGAATTGCGAGGCTAAAAAAATGAAGTTTTTGGGATAGTTCTGTAAAGCAATCGACAGTTATTTAGTGTTATCAGTAATATTTGATTTAAGGACACTAGTTTAACATTATTTAATAGAAAAAGTGGCCTCCTTTCGGTACTATTATATTTTGAGCACATTGACCAAATTAAATTTTAATCATTATTTGGTAATTGGTTGCAATCATCTTCAGGGCTCATGCTTTATGTTTTCCGTGTAAATCTGTCATTCTTGTCTGTCGTGATGCCCACACGTCAGACAAGAATGACACATCTACACGGAAAACAAACACTTTGAGCCCTGAAGATGATCTCAATAAAGATCGGAACGTTGACACGATAAAGAAAATGTTTTTCTAAAGCCTACGTCACGCCAGACCGCATCTCACGACCTGCAAATAATCATTAAGTAACGGTCACTAAACACAACACATTAACTTTTAATATAGATATTTTGTTGGGCTGGACACACAAATGTTTTACGTAATCATTTTTTTGTGTCGACATAGAGTGCGAAAGGAGGGTTAGCTTTTACTTTTCTTCGGGTATTTGCTTAAAAAGCTCTTTTCAGTAATTTAAAGAGAAACGAAGCCGGGAATCTTTACAGTGATGAGCTCTGACCTTTGACGGCCACTGACGCGCCCACGTTAAATTGAGTTTAGCGAGAAGTTGGGCAGGGTTAGGTTTGGTTTTTTTAATTATTTTTTTGTCTTTTTAAATTTTTATTTGTCACTTTAAAAAGTTGAAAATTATAATAAAAATAATTATGACTCTTTTATTGTTCTTCATATTGGAATTAGTAACTATTTACTGAAGAAAAATCGAATGTACAATCGATAATCATTTGCTGCATTTGAAAATGGGTCATTATGTAAAAATTATCTAGTGGGAAAATTGGTCTCACTTTGGTGCTAATACCATTAGATATGGTATTATTATTTTTTGTACTTTTTTGATATTTGTGGATGCTTTATCGCCTATTAATTTTGACAAGATTTTTTTTTAAATGCGAATTAAAATTTGTGTTACTCCGAAATAGAAGGGGTTATTATGGACTAATAGTACTGAAAAATAATCAAAATCCACAAACAGTCGATAGTTTTATCTTCTTTTTTCAAATTATGTAATAAGGAAATTGGCCTTCTTTTGGCATTATTTTCTTAACCAAATGTGTGTTCCTGTAATTTGATGTTTATTAATTTTGGCAATATATTCTGTAATTTTGCCGTTACTGATCATCCTGGTCTGCCTACCCTTGCTTTGCTGGTCTGACAGACGCTTTTCGACATTTTGCACATTTAGTGTTCGTTCTATGTGATTTCTATGAACTGAAAGGTTATATTTTATAAGGTCTGAAGGGGTGGGGTGCGATTGATTTCTAAATATTTTATAGTATTTAGACCTCTTTTAAGTGCTTTCTATTATAATAATTAGTTTAATTCAGTGATTTAAATGTTGTTGTGTTAAAGCCCCTAAATTATATGATATTACCAGATAAAATCGATTTGCAGACGTGTATGCGATGTGGCACGCCCTAGGAGTCGTGCATTGCGGAGAGGATTAATACAATTCAATAAAGTATATGGTAAGGAAGAGTTGGCAGTGTCAATGGATTGGGTCGTACGAAAAGATCGTATGGACCAACAACGACCAGAGAATCTATATCGGAGAGGAAGGACAATCCTAGCCTTGGCGATAAGAGGACGAGATACTCGAACACTTTATTTTGAGCCGAAATTTGCGTATATGTCCGGCATGTAAAGAAAAGTTGCTCGATGGGTGTTCGATCAATTTCTGTTATTCTCACATCATAAGCTCTGAAAAGATCGGGACTTGGGCATACGAAATATGTAAATGAGTTTAATCAAATTCAGTAGGTACGCTCATTTGGGGGCCGGGCATCATGTCGAGTCGCCGTCGTCTCCATGCTCCAGAAAGGGCCTTTCCTGCGTTCCCTGCGAATTTTTCCCCCTTAAATTAATATAGACAGTCATCAGACAGTCTTAAATTAATATACATCAGACGAGAACGAGCGTGCCATGGGAACAATGTATGCAGGAGAGAACCTTAAATTTCCCTAAGCCCCAAGTACTTAGATTACCGACCGGTTAATTTTGGTGAATAGTCTAGTTGTGTATAATTAGTTGTATTTTGAATGCTGTATTTGGATAAAATTGGTTGTATTTAGAATATGATAGCTGGGTAAATGTGTGATATTAAGAGTAGTTTAATTATGAGCCTTGTGTTTTACTGAGAATAAATTAGTTATTGTTTTAGAATGGTGCTTGCATTAAATACATCTGCAGTAATAATATGCTTTTATGGATCAATAGGATTAATTAAGAACGCCGTAGTTGGTAATATTTAGTTAGTCCGAGAATATTTTGAATGATATTCTTTTCAGAAGACGTAATTGTGTGTCTTTATTTATAATTTTTTACTTGTTTCCTTTTTTTCTGGCATTTTACTGAGTATTCTCCAAACGGTTTTTTTTCTCCCGAATCCATACCTCCCCTATCCACATTCCATCAGCCGGCTTCAGCTCCACATAGAAAGCGAGTAGGAATGCCTCCCAATATGACAATTGTGCTTGAACAGAGCAGCTTTTCGGTTTAATGTTCTGATTTTTAGAAAGATGTATATATCTTGTTTTGTATTTCAAATTTTCGTCTTTATTTGAAATACTCATTTTGGAGCGTGGGAGAAATATCTTTGATTTAAGGAACACCCCCTCCCCCGACATTTACCGCTAACCTCCGGTACATCATACAAATTACAACTGTTGGTTTTTTTCTTCTTTTACTCCACTTATGTGAAAAGATGAATATGGAGTACTTCTCCACCTTACATGAATAAATGGTAAATAAATATTACACTATGTATTAAAGAAGGAATAAGAGAGTGATTGTGTCTAGGTTTAAAATCTGAATGCGTTACGGCCGAATTGAGCCCGGTTCGATGTGTTGTTGGCTTCATATAAAGAGCGAGTAGGAATGCCACCAGATATAAAAATGGTATCAAGTTAGGCAGCGAATAAATGGGTTACTGATTCCAGTTTTTGGAGAAAAGAGGAGAGGTTTTTTTTACATACAGATTTTTATTGAAGTTAATGTTATTGTTGTTTATTCAAAAAGTGTATCTCACTGATTCACACTTACTTAAAAAGTGAATGTGTATCTCAAGAGAAAACCGTACATACATATCAATTAAACATATTCGTTAGCTCATGTGGTACTCTTTTTTTGTTAGTTTATTTCAACAAAAAGTCTTAGTTTTGAACAGAAATAAAAGTTGCATTTAAATAATTTGCTGTATTCTATTGTTTTAAAAATATGTTTTATTTTAATTTGTTTTATTATTGTTATTCTGTATAAATTAAGGTTTATTTATATTATCTAGGTAACATATGATCCATTAATATATTATCTGTTAATAGGTCAATTATCGTTATTATTATGTCTTATTATTTTAATAGGAAAGATTTGTTTTTCCTGATGTCCCATATAATTTTACTAACCGTTGTCAAACTGTAGGATACTATCGATTGTTAAATTAGAAAATTGCTCTTGATAGTTATAGATTTATTCCGCCACTTATGTAGATTTGTCGAACTATTGAGGAAATACAGGAAAAAACGGTCATCGATGATATTGCCATAAATCAAAAGCCAATTGATTTCTGATTCGAGAAAGGACAGTCATAGAAAGAGAGAAAGGAGAGAGAGAGAGAGAGAGAGAGAGAGAGAGAGAGAGAGAGAGAGAGAGAGAGAGAGAGAGAGAGCCGTAAAATCATCTCATTCGTCGACCCTATTCAAATGTTTAAAAATGGAGAAAAAGGAAAATAACATTAAATGAAAGGTGATACTTCAGTGGCCGCTTTTTTTTTAATTGTCTTTTTATTTTTCAGAACAGTTGGAATTAATGGAGGTGTGATGGTTGGGAGAAACGGTTGACAATTAACATGCATCAGGGGAGAGATCTGAAATTAAACTCTGATCCTCCACTCGATGCTATATTAAATCATGGAGTGTATGAAGTGTATTTTTAGCCCGTTAGCTTGTAAGCTTTGACGATATTTTCTCGGTTGCCCTCTTTTATTCAAACTCCCAACCCCCACATGGAAAAACCAACTAAGTGTCAATTTATTGTTCGAAACTCAATGAATAAAAAAACGGAATTATCCGTGTATTTATTTATCTATAACTATAACAAGTAAGTATAGAAACTTAAAACAATGCAAACACAACAATTATTTTGGACTATAGGGGTTATTTTCCTTTGATATCACACAGACGAACATGGATTGAAGTAAAATGACCAATGACCATTGGTTTGTCTAAATGGTTTACTTCTCCGTTGAAATAATTTAGAACGTTTGAACTGATTAAAGGTGAGAGAACGGTAAGTATTCCACATCGGCGAAATAAGCTAAGCTCTAAATTAACTTCAACCTGACACTATATGAACTGCTTAAATTTATGTCAACACCTTTAGTCATTCACCGGGCCAAATTAAGAGACACCGGGGGTATAAAGTTGCCGGCGGCGTTATTTTTAATTTACCCTTCGTTCCGTTATTAATCATTGTTTAACAGCCTTGTTAACCTGCGACCTGTATGTCTCGGATCGTTCCACCTTAAGTAATCATGAATACTTCACCACACATCAAGTCCCTTGATTTATTTAATTAACCGTGAAATGTTCAAACATAACGCACGGATTAACTCGTAAGAGGTTAGTTATACACTGTTTGATATTAAAATCACAAGCGACCCTTTGTTCTTTTCAATGAGCGTGTTGCAAGATTGATGTTTTAATTAACCTTTCATGAAAATCGAACTTTTATAAAGACGGGTTAAATTGTGTTATTTTGACGGCTTTTTGCGACTGAATTTGGTTACTCCTTATCTTCTTCGGGACCGCCTTTTATTTTTCTTCGGACAAACTTGTGTTTTCCAGGTGACGATGGAAACCGTCATTCAATGGTTTTACTTATTATAATGTCGACATATTTATTCAGACAAATTAATCAAATAAAAATACCATGTAAATGTAAAACTCTGTCACATTGCAACATGTGATAAACATGTAGACAAATAAATAGTTATCTATTTTATATATCATTATAAAACGTTACGCAGATGTTAAACACGCTCATCACATGCATCCAGATAAATTCCCACAAATTGATCTCGTTAAAACAATAAACCCCAAGGTAGAGAAATTATTGTCTTAAGACTGTCTCATCGACGATTCATTACTTTTTTATTTATATTAGGTATTGCTATCTTTAAAAAAATTTTAAATTGAACAAATAGTATAGTTATATTCAAATCTGACAGTTCTGTCAGGCTGTCGGCAGTGGGAAGAGGAATCAGCCAGTGATGGAGTTCTCTTTTATTTAATTGGGTGGAAAATTTGTGCCCTCACTTCACCGTCGATCCGATAGAAAGGACTTAAAAAAATTTATTTGTATTTATAACTACTTTTATTTACGGAACACGTGAAACTGTTAATTAACAAATTATTTCAAAATGAATTCTTTTTCTTATTTTCAGTTTTTGAATTGCAAATTGTGGAAGATCTGCAAAAACAGTATAAATGAACAAAACCCATTCAGTGAAGGAAGCCTTGATAATGATAATGATTGATTTGGATAGGAATAATTTAGAATGTTACTTTGTGCGGAAGTATTGAGCAAATTTAGTGATAAGAAGAACATTTAGGTGGTTGGTGAGCTTGGAATCGTATAAAGGGTCGTTGAAACCGATGAAGTGATTGAATATGGTTAGGTTGGCATGCTTAACATTCTCGTCGAATCTGAATCCGTTTGTCCGCATAGGATGAATCAGGGGATGTAGTCTCTTTTGTTAGTCAATGTGAGTATAGATCGTCAGTTTTAATGGAGGTTACATGTCAATGTTCTATACAAGTAGTACTCTTCTGATATGTACAAGGTGGTGGACATATGTACTGTCATGGTATGCAAAAATAGTTTAAGAATACTGGCGAGAGAAATTTCTTATTTTCGTAGTGTGAATTCTTCATATTTTCATTTGGTTTCGTTCACCTTGATTGTTCACTGTCTAGTATTCGAGGAAATGCAGGTGATTTTGGAAATTAAGGGAAGTAGTGAGAGAAAAAGTGGAATGGGTATGTAAGCCAAATGTACATATGCATTAACTTAACACCATAAAATAATTTATATATAATTTATCGCTAGACTGACTTTATTTGGAGTATTGAGTACCCCATGTATCCTTAATTAGGCTAATTGCTTAATTTGAGGATTGATCGAGAATTATCAAGTTTCTATCAACTTATATGAATAGTATGTATTTCTATAATATTTGAAAGAATGTAATACTTACAAATGAATGAGACAGTGAATGAGCTTTGGTTAAAACTTGCAGACGTTGGGGCTTGAAATGAACTAATGACTAGGATGTTGATTGAGTAGGGACTCAGGTTACTAACCAGTCCGCAATAATGCCCTTCCAATAATAACTTAACGGAACGCCGCAGACGATGCTATTGATAAGTGATGCGTTATTAACGGCTGTCGACTGACTAGTGACGGAAGTTACTCAGTTTCGAATTATTTTCAAGATGTACGATCAACACATGAACATATTATTTGTGAGAGAAATTGAAATACATCTTATTTTATACAAATTTACGCTTTTTGGATAGCTACGTGAAAAAAGATGACTGAAAAACCATGGAATAAAGTTGGAAAAGTGTATGAATGCAAAATTTTCTTTGTTTTCTTTCCCTTCTGTTGTGATGATAGTACAGGTTCAACGCTTGAATAATCATTGCAAACTAACAAGAAAAGAATATAATGATTCCGATTTTTTTGAGCAGCTTCTAGTGTGGATTGCGTCAGTAATGGTCAGTGATTCCAGTCACAAACCAATTCCGTGAATAGACGGGCTCCCCTTACTGCAATATCATCAAAATAGGACTTCATTCGAAAGTCAAATATCAAATTAATATACATTATGATGATTTACAATTTTGGCCTCACATAACTATGCATGTGACCTAATACAAAAATAATGTGCTCGAGCAGCAAGACTGCGTTCCCTGTTTTGATTTTTTGAAGAAACATAGATCCTTTCATACTACTCCAACAACTATCAACGATATATTTAAAAATGGATGAGACCGTGAGAGTACTTAGATTAAACATCTGACGACGTTGGGGCTGAAATGACCTAATGACCTAGATGTCGATAGCTCCGGAGTCTAACTTTGATGGGCAAGTTTAGATCTGTCTCAAACAAAAGCAAAGAATGATTTCTCAGAAATAAAATTATGACGCAATATGATGATGTTAAATGTATCTTGGGTTGGCTCCATATAGTGAGCGAGTAGGTATAGTACCCGATATGAAATTTGTGTTTAATCTAATTAATCAGTTTTTGACACCCTTCTGTTTTAATAAATAATCATTTTTTGTTGATCAGAAACGACTCAACTATATATAAAAATAGTGAATATTAATTAATTTAAATTTGCAAACCTGAAATAAAAACGAATTGAAGTGTAATAACTTATAAAAGCATAAATGTAGAAACGTAATTACGTAGATAAAAATTAACGATAGCCAATTTTTAAACGACCAATAAGTCCACATAAAAACCAAGCACTACGCTTCGGACCGCAACATAAGGGTCATGAATGTTTAAGTGCTTAGCAGAACTGAATGTCAGAAGGGTTTCCAACCCTTTGTTTACAACACAAACAACTTGAATTACCCATTCCATAAAGGAGTTAATATGTAAATTATCCTTTATCACACCCAACATACATTTCTGTTTTGATGAGGAGGCTGATGGTGATAATTTAACCGGGGGCCACGCTATTGTCAACCGGGGGGTTTATGAGGAGAGTTTAAAAGGTATTATTATCATCATGAGGCCGCAGTTGAATAACTGAAGGTTAAAAAAATACACAACGTTGAAACATAGAAACAATTTTTTCAATGCGAGAGGCAAAAATCCTGCACCTGACAGTACTAAGTTTGTTACAAACCACGTGTGTAAATTTTCGAATTTTGATTATTCACAATCAAGATGCATAAATGCCGTTGTTGCGGTTAAGGTAAAGAAAATACTTAGAATACATATATTTTTACAATTGTATAATTAGTCACATATTCTGGTGTTTTTAGTATTCAAAGTGCCGCTTGCCTACTGAGACCAAAGTGATTTCAGGTCTAAAAAATACAATCTTTCTTGTGAAATTCTTTGCTGTATGGCGATCCATTTTTGATCATACTTTAACGTGAAACAAGATATATCCACGCTTTCAGGCATTTTACATAAAACAATTCAAACAAAACTAACTACAAGGAATGAACGATTTATGAAACTGTTATGCTGAATATTGTCCTTTTTTAAAGACAATTATATCATCAATAAAATGCAATTATATCAACAGAATAAACAAAATAAACATTACACACAGTCTATAGAAGATATAAATCAGAATTGAGGAACTTGTCAGACGTGAGGGTTGAACCAAGCAGTGCTGCAACTCTCAAACTGGAAGGTATTATGTTGGGACTAGGTCAGGATAGAGGTCACTAGGTCATCGCCTATTTAAGGTGGCGGGGACGATTACTAGGTTGGTATGTTTCGGAAAGGATTATGATAGTTGTATTGGAATGGAAGACTGTTCGAATCAGATCCACGAATATGATGTCTGGGTCTTTGTGTATTGTTAGGTTGGTGGCGGAGGACTTGGCCGTGAACCGCGCGGGAGGTTACAAGCCTGTAAACCACGTGTCTACGGCGAATGTTGTTTTCTGCTGTTGACGAGTGTCTTTTTCACTCGAATGGGTGGAAAAGTATCGGAAGCAATAGTTCGAGACAACACGAATATGGAGAACAATCCTTCCTTACCGGCAGCACCAATTTGGAGCGCAGTGAAAGAGACAAGGTTGCTCCCCATCAGGTACAGGGTGGTAAAGACGAGGGATTCACCCTGGTTAAAACTTAAAAGCAAAAGAGGTAAGAGAGGAGGGCGATCCAGGTTTGAGCACAATAAGGATCACAACAAGTCTCAAAAGGTTGGGTCCACGTCCACGTTTCAACTTGCCTTCAGGGACAGGTTCAAACAAAGACGAAACCCCCAGTAACCATGGATTACTCATGAGACCTCTCAGGGTGTCACAAATCAATATGCAGCACAGCAAGATTGCCACGACCGAAATCGGTAAAGACATGACTGTGCTGCAAACGTTGATTTATCTGATACAGGAACCCTATACCTATAGGGGCCAAGTAATCGGTTTAAAAAATCAAAATTTTGAACTGTTTCAAGGCATGACAGACCGAGAGCTTGCATTGTGGCCCATAGGGAATTAAACCCAATCCCCATAACTAGGTTTTGTTCCAGGGACATCGTAACTATATCAATTGATTTAAGGAGAAGGGGGAGCCACACAACATTGTATTTGGCAAGTGCATATTTACCCCTTGATGAGGACTGTCCAACTGAGGCAGTAAAGGAACTTATATCATATTGCGACGATAATAATATAGGTGTTCGCCAGCAGCCAAGTTTTAAATGGCGCCGACGAACACCACCGGGAGAGAGGAAACGAAATTAATAAGAGGATTGTTTCGGCACCAACGGGAATTGAAGATTCCCGATTTTAAGAGGGGTGTTAGTTTAGGAATGGTTAACTTTAAGGTTTTAGGAATGAATAATGAACGAAAGGATAATTGAAGACTCACTGTTTAATGAAGTTTCTATGGCTTACAAAATGGCAGATAATCGTATTGGAGATGTGAAGGCGATGACGGTCTGAAGGCGATGAAGACCGGGAAGTGGTGAAGGTCTCCTTGGCGATATCGTGCGTTGTTTGGCGATGATTAGGCCGGTATACCGACCTGGCTCCTGCAGCGTCGTTGGTGATGATGATGATGGATGATGTAATCCGGTAGCGGTGAGGATGAGACGATGCAATCCAGTTAGTAGCCAGTGAGATGATGGAGTCTTCGTGGGATAATGGAGGATGTTGCGTTCGCGGGATTATAATGATGGTAGATGGAAGAAGGAGATGATATATTAAGGGAAAATGGCGATGATAGGTTTGCGGACCATGCGGTCGTGAGATGGGACGCAGGCGGAGGTGAAGATCGTTTGGTGATTTGCGTGAGAATCCGTGGGGATTCGCGGGTGAGGAAAACTTTAAGAAGCGACGATCTTACACGGAGTCAAATTACTATGGCGCAACACTTTAGCGGGATAGGGCGGATAGGACGTGTGCTCGCTCCGAGAGCTGGCGGAGAAGAGAGAGCCCGAGAGGGCTGGAAGGGATGAGGTTTTGAGGAAAAAGGAGGGAAGTATATGACGATTGGGGGATTTCCAGAAAATAGGGGTTGTAGATAGAGGGGTACAATCTACGTCGCAAATCGGGCGCTTCGGTGACGTAGACACGTAGACGCGCCCGAACAATAGGTCTTATTCTGGGCTGTGATGTCAACGCACACAACCTAGCATGGGGTAGCACAGACAACAATTCAAGAGGTATTTCATTCTTGAAAACTGTACTAAGCAAGCTGTATCACTAGCCCTCTGCCAATTCCTAATTGGGTAACGGAGTGGAAGGTGACACCAGGTAAGATCTCCTCAGATCATTGTATCATTGATTTTAAAATCTCAGGAGAAGTCAACAAAATAAGGTATAGGAATCCTAAACTAACAAACTGGGAAACCTATACTAATATTATTAACAATATTACAGGTTGCATACCTACTCCTTCTAATGTTACAGAGCTGGAGCAGGGTGCTAATAACATTATACAGGTCATGAACTCTGCATATGTAGAAGCGTGTCCTGAAAAAATACTACGCCAGAACCGACATTACTGGTGGAATAAAGATCTGGCTAGTTTAAAGAAAAGGGTCAAAGCATTACATAAAAAAAGCCCTGCAGTGGAACTCTAAACCATACTGGAGGGATTTTATCTGCATAAAGAAAGAGCATAAAAAAGAGTTAAGGAAAACCAAGCGTAAAGCCTGGAGGAACTTTTGCTTGGAAACAGAAACAATTAAGGAAAGTTCTCGTATTTTTAAACTTCTGGAAAAGGATTATATTAATCCGTTAGGTTTATTACAGGATGATAATGGGGTTTACACTACATCCTGCGAGGAGACCCTGAACCTGATGGCTAGAATTCATTTCCCCAGGTCAGACTCTTCTACTATCCCAGCTGAGGTTGAACTACCAACACTAAACTGGAATAAGGCTAATGAGGTAATTTCCTGGGAGGCCTATAAATGGGCGGCATATTCCTTCAAGAAATACAAGGCAGCCGGGGTGGATGGAATATTCCCTGCTCTCCTTCAACATGATACACCGAGTCTATCTAGAACAGTGTGGGATCTCCTAAGGAGTAGTCTGGCATTGGGACATATACCAAAATGCTGGAAGGAAATAAGGGTAATTTTCTTATCCAAACCAGGTAAGGTCTCATATCAATTATCTAAATCGTATAGACCTATAAGTATATCTTCTATTTTCATAAAAATTATAGAGAAAATTTTAGATAGATATATTAGGCATGATTGTGGAATTAATACAATGATACTTCCCAATCAGCATGCCTACTTACCAGGAAAATCAGTGGAAACTGCCTTGCACTCACTAATAGGCAGGATCGAGAAATCATTATTTAATAATGAATATACACTAGGTTGCGTCATCGATATCCAAGGGGCGTTTGATAATGCTGATACTTCTTGCATTATATCAGCATTAGATAATTACAATGTCGACCATCACCTTATTAGATGGGTGAAGACCTACTTGGAGGGGAGGATGGTGAATATGTGCTTAGGTGGTAGCACTCTTAGAATTAATGTGAAAGGAGGCTGTCCACAGGGAGGCTGTTTGTCACCTCTTTTATGGCTAATTACAGTAAACAGCTTAATAGAACTTCTGAATAATTCAGGCTTCTACAGTCAATTATTTTCAGATGATGGTACCATAAATCTCACAGGTAGGGATCCCCTGACTCTTTCACTACTGATGGAAAACGCCATGGGATTACTTTATGGGTGGTGTTGTGACAAAGGTTTATCAATTAATCCTGCTAAACTAGAATTGATAATGTTTAGCAGGAGAAGAACATTAGATAATTTTAAAAACCCTAAATTTCAGGGCATAGAATTAAAGTTAGTGGATTCAATCAAATTCCTTGGTGTAACACTTGACAGGAAACTTGATTGGAAAGGTCATATTAATAACATATACAGGAAAAGCGCCATATCAATGGTACAATGTAGGAGAATTGTCGGTAAAACATGGGGTATCAATCCGTGGGTAGCCAAATGGCTATATACTACAATTATTTTACCTAGATTATTTTTCGCAGTTTTAGTATAGTGGAAAGGTCTAGAAAATAAAGGAACAGTAACAGAATAGGTCATTTAAAAGACTAGGTTGTTTGATGATGACAGGAACATTTTCAACTACACCCACCCTAGTACTTGAAATCATAACCAATACTACACCCCTACACCTTAGGTAAAGGTCAGAGCACTAATCAGCTGCACAGATTAATTAGCGAAGGCAGCTGGAATCATAAATGCAATAACATAGGTCACTCGAAAATCTCACAACTATTGAGTAACGTTAACGGCCGTTATTAAGCGTTAGTGATAAAACGTTTAAAAGCCCTTTCGGGGAAAAGTAATTTCGGGTAGTCACCCCTTGTGAATATAATTGTATTTTCGATGATGACCGTCGCAACATAGACTGCTACACAGATGGTTCACTTGTCAAAGGTAGAGGGAGTGGTGCAGGAATCTACATACCAAAATTAGGAATCAGCATCTCCTCCCCAATTGGCAATAACACCTCCGTTTTTCAGGCGGAAATCTGGGCCTTCAATGTGTGTTGTAGAACACTGATGGAAAATACAATTATGGGAAAAGATATTAAAATCTTTTCTGGCAGTCAAGCTAGTCTTAGGGCATTACAAAAAGATTTGTCAACCTCACGACTGGTGGAGGAAACTATAGATGTTATCAGTAGGATCTCTTTCAGGTTTGAGAACAAGGTAACCCTTATTTGGATACCTGCACATAAAGGACACCATGGCAATGAAAAGGCGGATGGCTTAGCCAAAGAAGATTCTAATACTGCGTTTGTTGAGCCACAACCGGTATTAACTCTCTCTATGAGCACAGCGAAAGAGAGTATCAATAACTGGGGCATGAAACAATTCCTTAGAGAGTGGAATTTATCCCCCGGACACAGGCATCGCGGTAATAAACCACCCCACAGAAAACAGGCACCTGCCTCCCGCTCCCGCTCACCCGCAGACGACCCGTACGAGGCTACAAATCTTAGTTCGCGTAGCTCGTTAACCTAATGGGGTCTTAATTACAATAAACATATACGGACAAGAAGTGCCTCAGTTTCGCCGTATAATTTAATAGGTCCGTTTGCTGGCACGCGACCTCGCGTGCTTCCT